>NC_064850.1:100132771-100432771 GCF_024139225.1 Suncus etruscus | reverse complement strand
GTTCTTATTAAACTTCTGTTGTTAAGACAGAATTATTCATAGCACATTATTATAAGGCACCTCAGGGCATCTCTGACATATAAGCAGTAGGATAAACTTATTTTCCTTGCTTCTGGCTGCTCTGTTATGTTTCCACAGAAGCAAATAAAAAGCTTTCAAATTACTTGTTTTTCAGAATTCATTCAGTGTATTTTCATAAATCTCAAGTAAGAGGGCAGACACTTTTAGACTTGTGAAGGAAAGCCTTTCACAGGTTTACATAGGGCCCAGAAGAGGGGCAATCTATTTGTGCCCTAAGTGAACATTTGTTTTATTCTTTTCACATAACTCAGTTCTTACAATCATAATATTCAATATGCTCCAGAACTAAACGAAGGCTTGAGTCAATTTCATACATATTGAAGTACAACATTTGCTCTGTGCCCTCAATACAGAAGTCTCTAAACTAGAGTATTAGGGCCTACTTGTTTAATGGGCAAACATTGAAGGGAGAATTTGTAATGCTCATCTAATATTCCCCATTACCAACTTAGTTATTATCTCTGGTAAGTCATTTTCCTCTCAAATATAATGTATATTTCTAAAGAGTAGACAAAATTATTACCCTTCTATAACAATTTGTAAAGATTAATGAGACATTGTGTTAATAACTTCAGACAAGTTAATAGACTCTAAATGTTAGAGATATGTTTGTTATTTTACTATATTTTGCAGTGGGAAAAATAGAGAAAATAACAAATTTCTTTAATTTATTATTATAACACATTTTCATTACATGAAAATTTTTAATATTACCCAACAAGGCTTTGTAAATTTATTAGTAAAATTGCTATCTTCAGAATATATAATAAACTATGTCTTAATCATACTTTCCACATAAGTTAATAATTCAAGTCAATTTAGTAAGTCTTTTAGTAAGTTTGAATTCTTAAAATTGCCAGAGTACTCATAACCATAGTATCATTGCTACCTTGTTAAAATATGAATACATCTTTACTTTATAGGAATAAGTACATAAAAGGAATGGGTGTATATATATATATATATATATATATATATTTACAATTTAATTATCTGATGAAAAACTCAACTTTACAATGAAGAATAACCACTTTATTTGTCTAACTTTTTTTAAACTTATTTATGGATTGATTGATAGGTTTTTTGGGCCACACCCAGCAGCATTAGGGGTTACTTCTGACTGTACACTCAGATCATCCCTGGCAGGCTTGGGAACCATATGGGATGCTGGGGATTGAATCCACATCCCTCCCAGGTCAGCCACATGCAAGGCAAATGCCCTACTGCTATGCTATTTCTCTGGCCCCCCATCCCCTAAATATTAAGACAAAACATCACTGGTAAACAAATACATGTGAACATATTAAGAGAAAAGTAGGCTGGATAATAAACCACTTCTGATGTGATATTCATATTCCTTGCATGTGATTCACTAAAATTAATATTAGAAGTAATATTTTAACATTAATAGTATATGTTAAGTTTTCTAATAATTAACTGACCAATAAAATGACTTTTTCCATATTCAATATTTTCCAATTTGCTTCCTGACAAATAGTGATTATGTATTGCAAGTAAAATAGGCTTGATTTTAACATTATGGTCACTAAACAATTAAGATATAAAATATTGAAGCAATAATAACACTAAATTTTAGTTTTGACTCCACTCTAAAGACATCCACGTTATTTCCTGAAATTTTTTACTTTCTCCTCTATTTTGTAAGTAAAATTATCTTACTTTGCTAAGTAACAATAACAATAAAATAAATAAATTATACTTGTAAATTTTTTTAAATTTACCATGTGGTTGAGACAATAAATTAAACAATATATATAAAATAATATATATATAAAGATAGAACTTTCAACAATGGGGAACTGATTACTGCTGTGTCCTGGTCTAATACATGGCAGCCATTATGGACTTTAATTCTCTCCTGTTCTGTGGCTGGATTTTGATCCTCTTCGACCATAGTTCCCAGAGGGCTCCTCAGAGGTGAGCTGTCCCACCCACAAAGGGTGAACCTGATTGCTGCTGTGTCCTTGTCCGACACACTGCACCCCTTCTGGATTTTGCTTTCCTCCACTACACAAAGTATAGAGATAGAGGAGCATGGCTGCAAAAGGCTGCATATATTCTAGCCAATGAACCCCACTATAACACATAGAAAAAAAAATGACACTACAAACCTGACAATGGTGAAACAACACCTGATGAACTGAAAAGTCCCAACCGCATCGTTTGTCACTCAGATAATTAGTTTTTAAAAGAAATATGGAGGATGTTCATGGAACTCAAATAAAGCATAGGTCGAGTTGAATTGAACACAAATAAGAATCAAAAGGATATGAAGATAGATATCAGAAAAATCCAAACTAAAATAACAGGTCTGAAAAGCTCAGGAGACAAAATAAAAACTTCAATGGAAATCCTCTTCAACAGGGGAACAGCAGCTGAGGAAATAATCAGTGAGGTGGAAGATGAGATGCATAACAAGTCCATACAGCAGAAGAGATTGGAAAAGAGCCTTAAAGCAAATGATCATACAATAGAAAAATTTCTCAAAGAATGTGAACAAATGAAAATAGAAGTTTTTGATAAACTCAACAGAAACAACATAAGAATCATTGGAATCCCAGAAACCCAAGGAAAAAAATTCCCAGAGATCAACAGTCAAGGATGTCAATGCAAACTCCAGGAGCTAAAGAGTGCAGGCAACCAAATCCTGCATGCCCAAAGAATACCAGGTAAAAGAGATTAGAAAAAAAGCACCCAAGACATATCTTAGTCACAATGACAATTCCCACAGATAGGAATAGAATACTAAAAGCAGAAAATTAGAAAGGGAAATTACATACAAAGGAGCATCCTTAAGATTTATAGAAGACTTGTCACAAAAAACTCTAAAGGCTAGAAGACAGTGATGGGATATAGTGACAAAACTCAATAAAATGAATGTTTCACCTAGAATACTGCATCCATCCAGGCTCACTTTTAGGTTTGAAGAAAGGACACATAGCTTCATGGATAAACAACAGCTCATAAATGTTACAAACAAAACCAACCTTAAAAGAAAACCTAAAAGGTCTACTTTAAGAAAAGACAGACCAAGAGACACAGAAAACTTCTACATAAAGATTACAATAAATCACATGACAATTATCTCTCTCAAGGTCAATGGACTAAATTCACCAGTTAAGAGACACAGAGTGGCAAAATAGATTAAAAAGCTGAATCCGGGGGCCAGTGTGGTGGTACAAGTGGCAGGGCATTTGATTTGCACTCACTAACTTAGGACAAACTGTGGTTCGATCTCCTGGCATCTCATATGGTCCCACAAGCCAGGAGCGATTTTAGAGTGCATTGCCAAGAGTAACCCCTGAGCATCATTGGGTGAAGCCCAAAAAACAAACAAACAAGAAAGCTGAATCCAAGATATTTCTACAAACAAGAAACACATCTGAACAGAACAGTCAAAACAAACATAAACTCAAAATCAAAGGCTGGGAGAAAATTATCCAAGCAAACAGCACCCTTGGAAAAGCTGGAGTGGCCATATTTATATCAGATGACACAAACTTTAGACTCAGGAAAGTTATAACGAACAATGATGTACATTTGTACTAATAAAGAGATATGAAAAAAGGAAGAAATCACACACCTAAGCATATACACACCCAATAAGGGGCCTGCAAAAATATTTCATACAATTGTTGACAAATCTGAGAGAAGATATCAATAGTAAAACAATAATAGTGGAAGACCTCAACTCTGCCCTGTCACCCCTTGATAGGTCAACCAGACTGAAACCCAACAAAAATATTTTAGCTCTGGACAGAGAATTGAAATAAAGTGAACTAGAAGATATATATATGTATATATATATGTATGTATGTATATATATATATATATATACACACACACATATATGGCACTTCATCCCCAGAAAACTAGATACACATTCATTTCCAATGCACATGGGTCATTCTCCAGGGTAGACCACATGCTGGCCCATAAAACCTATCTCCATAGAGTCAAAAAAATAGAAATTGTACAAATCACCATCTCAGATCACAAGGCACTGAAATTAGACTTGAACTTTAAAGGAACACAGAAGAAAAACTTTAACACCTGGAAATTAAGATCTCACTCCTGAATAACCAAGTGTTTCAGAGATGAAATCAAAGATGAATTCAAAACATTGCTTGAAACAAATGACAATTAAGACACAAATTATCAGAATTTATAGGACATAACAAAAGCAGTAATAACAGGAAAATTTATATCTCTGCAAGCAGACATCAGAAAGGAATAAGGATACTACATTAAATTCTTAATAACAGCTTATAACATTAAAAATAGGATCAAAAAAGGAACCAAAAACAGATATACAGAAGAAAATAACAAAGCTTAGAGCAGAAATCAATGTAGGGGAACCCCCCCATCCAAAATATTAATGAAAGCAAAAGTTCATTCTTTGAAAATATAAACAAGATTGATAAACCACTAGCAAAACTCACAAAGAAAAGAAGAGAAACTTAAAAAAATAGTTTAAAATGAAAAGGAGATCACTGCAGATACTGCAGAGATCCAAAGGGTAATCAGAGACTAATTTTAGAAACTCTATACCACAAAACATGAGAACCTGGAAGAAAATGATAAACTCGTTGACTCTACTAATCATCCACAATTAAACCAGGATTATCTAGGATATCTAAATAGAAAATCACTACTGCGGAAATTAAAATGGTCATCAAAAGTCTTCCCAAAAACAAAAACCCAGGCACAGATAGATGGATTCACTAACGAATTCTCTAATCTTTCTAGAGGAACTACTCCTAATCCCTTTCAGGCTTTCATGAAATTGAAGAACCAGAAACATTCCCAAATAGTTTTTATGAAGCTAATATCACCCTGATACAAAATGAGATAGAGATACTGTGAAAAAAAATTATGCACCAAAATTTCTAATGAACAGAGATGCAAAAATCCTCAACATATATGGCATATAGTATCCAATGTCTCTTCATACAATAAGACCAAGTAGGTTTCATTTCAGGAATGCAAGAATGGTTTAACATATGTAAATCAATCAACATAATAAATCATATCAAAAAAAGAAAAATAGAAACCATATGATCATATCAATAGATGCAAAGAAAGCATTCAATAAGGTCCAATACCTATACTTGATAAAAAAAAATACCTCTCATCAATATGGGAATGGTAAGAAATTTTCTCAATATAGTCAGGGCATCTACCACAAGCCAATGGCAAATATTATTCTCATTGGAACAAAACTCAAAGCCTTTCCTCTAAAATCTGGTAGAAGACAAGGTTGCCATCTCTTACCACCTCTATTCAACATAGTACTGGAAGTACATGCCATAGCAATTAGGCAAAAAAAGATATCAAGGGCATCCAGATAGGAAAGGAAGAAGTTAAGCTCTCACTGTTTGCAGTTTACATGATACTCTACTTAAAAAACCCTAAAGACTATATCAAAAAAGCTTCTAGAAACTATAATTTTATATAGCAATTGGCAGGCCACAAAATTAAAACTCAAAAATCAATGACTTTCTTATATACCAATAATGATTGAGAAAAAATGGGCATTAGAAAATAATCCCACTTACATTAGTGCCACACAAACTCAAATATCTTTTTTTGTTTGTTGGTTTTTGTTTTTGTTTTTTATATTTTTGGGCCACACCCAGCGGTGCTCAGGGATTACTCATGGCTGTATGCTCAGAAATAGCTCCTGGCAGGCACGGGGGACCATATGGGACACCGGGATTCGAACCAACCACCTTTTTTTTTTTTTATTTAAACACCTTGATTACATACATGATTGTGTTTGGGTTTCAGTCATAAAAGGAACACCACCCATCACCAGTGCAACATTCCCATCACCCAAGTCCCAAATCTCCCTCCTCCCCACCCAACCCCCGCCTGTACTCTAAACAGGCTCTACATTTCCCTCATACATTCTCAATATTAGGACAGTTCAAAATGTAGTTATTTCTCTAACTAAACTCATCACTCTTTGTGGTGAGCTTCCTGAGGTGAGCTGGAACTTCCAGCTCTTTTCTCTTTTGTGTCTGAAATTTATTATTGCAAGAATGTCTTTCATTTTTCTTAAAACCCATAGATGAGTGAGACCATTCTGCGTTTTTCTCTCTCTCTCTCTCTGACTTATTTCACTCAGCATAATAGATTCTGTGTACATCCATGTATAGGAAAATTTCATGACTTCATCTCTCCAGACAGCTGCATAATATTCCATTGTGTATATGTACCACAGTTTCTTTACCCATTCGTCTTTTGAAGGGCATCTTGGTTATTTCCAGAGTCTTGCTATGGTAACTAGTGCTGCAATGAATATAGGTGTAAGGAAGGGATTTTTGTATTGTATTTTTGTGTTCTTAGGGTATATTCCTAGGAGTGGTATAGCTGGGTCGTATGGGAGCTCGATTTCCAGTTTTTGGAGGAATCTCCATATTGCTTTCCATAAAGGTTGAACTAGACGGCATTCCCACCAGCAGTGGATAAGGGTTCCTTTCTCTCCACATCCCCGCCAGCACTGTTTGTTCTCATTCTTTGTGATGTGTGCCATTCTCTGTGGTGTCAGGTGGTATCTCATTGTTGCTTTGATTTGCATCTCCCTGATGATTAGTGATGTGGAGCATTTCTTCATGTGTCTTTTGGCCATTTGTATTTCTTCTTTGTCAAAGTGTCTGTTCATTTCTTCTCCCCATTTTTTGATGGGATTGGATGTTTTTTCTTGTAAATTTTTGTCAGTGCCTTGTATATTTTGGAGATTAGCCCCTTGTCTGATGGGTATTGGGTGAATAGATTCTCCCACTCAGTGGGTGGCTCTTGTATCCTGGGCACTATTTCCTTTGAGGTGCAGAAGCTTCTCAACTTAATATATTCCCATCTGTTATTCTCTGTTTTCACTTGCTTGGAGAGTGCAGTTTCCTCCTTGAAGATGCCTGTAGTCTCAATGTCCTGGAGAGTTTTGCCTATGTGTTGTTCTATATATCTTATGGTTTGGGGTCTGATATCGAGGTCTTTAATCCATTTGGATTTTACCTTCGTACATGATGTTAGCTGGGGGTCTAAGTTCAATTTTTTGCAAGTGGCTAGCCAGTTGTGCCAACACCACTTGTTGAAGAGGCTTTCCTTGCTCCATTTAGGATTTCCTGCTCCTTTATTGAAAATTAGGTGATTGTATGTCTGGGGAACATTTTCTGAGTATTCAAGCCTATTCCACTGATCTGAGGGTCTGTCCTTATTCCAATACCATGCTGTTTTGATAACTATTGCTTTGTAGTAAAGTTATAAAGTTGGGGAAAGTAATTCCTCCCATATTCTTTTTCCCAATGATTACTTTAGCTATTCTAGGGTGTTTATTGTTCCAAACAAATTTCAAAAGTGCCTGATCCACTTCTTTGAAGAATGTCATAGGTATCTTTAGAGGGATAGCGTTGAATCTGTATAATGCCTTGGGGAGTATTGCCATTTTGATGATGTTAATCCTGCCAATCCATGAGCAGGTTATGTGTTTCCATTTCCGCGTGTTCTCTCTTATTTCTTGGAGCAGAGTTTTATAGTTTTCTTTGTATAGGTCCTTCACATTTTTAGTCAAGTTGATTCCAAGATATTTGAGTTTGTGTGGCACTATTGTGAATGGGGTTGTTTTCTTAATGTCCATTTCTTCCTTATTACGATTTGGTGTATAGAAAGGCCATTGATTTTTGTGCGTTGATTTTGTAGCCTGCCACCTTGCTATATGAGTCTATTGTTTCTAGAAGCTTTTTGTTAGAGTCTTTAGGGTTTTCTAAGTAGAACATCATGTCATCTGCAAACAGTGAGAGCTTGACTTCTTCCTTTCCTATCTGGATTCCCTTGATATCCTTTTCTTGCCTAATCGCTATAGCAAGTTCTTCCAGTGCTATGTTGAATAAGAGTGGTGAGAGAGGACAGCCTTGTCTTGTGCCAGAATTTAGAGGGAAGGCTTTCAGTTTTTCTCCATTGAGGATAACATTTGCCACTGGCTTGTGGTAGATGGCCTTAACTATATTAAGAAGGTTCCTTCCATTCACATTTTGCTGAGAGTTTTGATCAAGAATGGGTGTTGGACCTTGTCAAATGCTTTCTCTGGATCTATTGATATAATCATGTGGTTTTTATTTTTCTTGTTGTTGATGTTGTGTATTATGTTGATAGACTTACGGATGTTAAACCATCCTTACATTCCTGGGATGAAACCTACTTGATCGTAGTGGATTATCTTCTTAATGAGGTATTGAATCCTATTTGCCAGGATTTTGTTGAGGATCTTTGCATCTGCATTCATCAGCGATATTGGTCTGTAATTTTCTTTTCTCGTAGTATCTCTGTCTGGTTTAGGTATTATGGTGATGTTGGCTTCATAAAAGCTGTCTGGGAGAGTTTCCATTTGTTCAATTTCATGAAAGAGTCTTGCCAGGATTGGTAGTAGTTCCTCTTGGAAAGTTTGAAAGAATTCATTAGTGAATCCATCTGGGCCTGGGCTTTTGTTTTTGGGCAGACTTTTGATTACCATTTTTATTTTATCAATGGTTATGGGGGTGTTTAGATATGCTACATCCTCTTCCTTCAACCGTGGAAGATTATAAGAGTTCAAGAATTTATCCATTTCTTCCAGGTTCTCATTTTTAGTGGCATAGAGTTTTTCAAAGTAGTTTCTGATTACCCTTTGAATCTCTGTCATATCAGTAGTGATCTCTCCTTTTTCATTCCTAATACGAGTTATCAAGTTTCTCTCTCTCTCTTTCTTTGTTAGGTTTGCCAGTGGTCTATCAATCATGTTTATTTTTTCGAAGAACCAACTTCTGCTTTCTTTGATCTTTCGGATTGTTTTTTGGGTTTCCACTTAGTTGATTTTTGCTCTCAGCTTTGTTATTTCCTTCTGTCTTCCTATTTTTGGGTCCTTTTGTTGAGTACTTTCTAGTTCTATTAGCTGTGTCATTAAGCTACTCAGGTAAGCTCCTTCTTCCTTCCTGATGTGTGCTTGCAAAGCTATAAATTTTCTTCTCAGTACTGCTTTTGCTGTGTCCCACAAGTTCTGATAGTTTGTGTTTTATTGTCATTTGTTTCCAGGAACCTTTTGATTTTCTTCTTGATTTCATCTCGGACCCACTGGTTATTGAGTATGAGGCTGTTTAACTTCCAGGTGTTAAAGTTTTCCTTCTGAGTCCCTTTGGAATTCACAAATAATTTCAGAGCCTTGTGGTCAGCGAAGGTAGTCTGCAAAATTTCTATCCTCTTGATCTTATGGAGGTATGTTTTATGTGCCAGCATGTAGTCTATCCTGGAGAATGCCCCATGTACATTGGAGAAGAATGTGTATCCAGGTTTCTGGGGATGGAGTGTCCTATATATATCCACTAGGCCTCTTTCTTCCATTTCTCTCCTCAGGTCTAGTATATTCTTGTTGGGTTTCAGTCTGGTTGACCTATCCAGTGTTGACAAAGCAGTGTTGAGGTCCCCCACAATTATTGTGTTGTTATTGATATTTTTTTTCAGATTTGTCAACAGTTGTTTTAAATATTTTGCTGGCCCCTCTTTTGGTGCATATATGTTTAGGAGAGTTATTTCTTCCTGCTATACATACCCCTTGATTAATATAAAATGTCCATCTTTGTCCCTTACAACCTTCCTGAGTATAAAGTTTGCATTATCTGATATTAGTATGGCCACTCCAGCTTTTTTATGGGTGTTGTTTGCTTGGATAACTTTTCTCCAGCCTTTTATTTTGAGTCAATGTTTGTTCTGACTATTCAGGTGCATTTCTTATAGGCAGTAGAAGGTTGGATTGAGTTTTTTGATCCATTTAGCCACTCTGTGTCTCTTAACTGGTGCATTTAGTCCATTGACATTGAGAGAAAGAATTGTCCTGGGATTTAATGCCATCTTTATATCAAAATTTGGTGTGTCTTTTGGTTAGTCTTGTTTTAAATTAGGTCTTTCAGTTTTTCTCTTAAGACTGGTTTTGAGTCTGTAAAGTTTCTGAGCTGTTTTTTGTCTGTGAAACCATGTATTCTTCTGTCAAAACTGAAAGTGAGTTTTGCTGGGTAGAGTATTCTAGGTGAAGCGTTCATTTCATTCAGTCTTGTCACAATATCCCACCACTGCTTTCTGGCATTGAGTGTTTCTGGTGACAGGTGTGCTGTAAATCTCAAGGATGCTTGCTTGAATGTAATTTCCCCTTTTGATCTTGCTGTTTTCAGAATTTTGTCTCTATCTGTGGGATTTGTCATTGTGACTAGGATGTGTCTTGGGGTGGTTTTTCTTGGGTCTCTTTTGGTTGGTACTCTTCGAGCATGCAGGATTTGATCACATATATTCTTTAGCTCTGGGAGTTTCTCTTTAATGATGTTCTTGACCGTTGATTCTTCCTGGAAATTTTCTTTCTGGGTCTCTGGGACTCCAATGATTCTTAAGTTGTTTCTGTTGATCTTATCATAGACCTCTATTTTCATCTGTTCCCATTCTTTGACTAATTTTTCCATTGTCTATTCATTTGCTTTAAGTTTTTTTTCTAATCTCTCCTGCTGTATGGAATTGTTATGTATCTCATCTTCCACAGCACCAAGTCTATTCTCAGCTTCTGATACCCTGTCCCAGAGCTTATCCATTTTGTCATTCACTTCGTTTACTGATTTTTTCAGGCCTGTTAGTTGACATGTTATTTCAGTTTGGAGTTTTGTGATTTCTGTCTTCATATTTTCTTGATTCTTATTAGTGTTCTGTTCTACTCTATTCATGGTTTCTTTGAGTTCTTTGAGCATATTCCATATTGCTACTCTAAAGTCCTTATCTGAGAGATTGATTAGTTGGTTGGTCGTTAACTGGTCATCAGATTTGTCATCTTCATTTTCTATGTCTGATGCTGGCCTGCGTTGTTTCCCCATTGTCATACTTGTATTGTGGGTTTTTCTACGTGTTGTGGTGGTATTCATTGGTTATATGATGCAGGCAACACACTTCTCTGGCTCCGCCCTTTCTGGATAGGCCGACTTGCCTCCAAGGTAGGGGAGTCCTCCGTGGATGAAGCCTCACACAGGATCAAATCTTAGGCCCGAGCAAGCAGCAGAGAAGACAGTCTGGAGAGAAATTCTTGCTTCTGTGATCCAGCACAGTTCTTAGTGTGGTTTTTTTCTTCTTGTGATGGTGTTCTTTTTTTAGAAAGAGCGCATGGCTGCGTAGCGAAGTGGAGCTAAGTGCCTTCTAGAGCCTCTTTTCAGCCCACTCTCAGGAGGTTCACGCAACAGGATAGCAGAGAGACACACACAGGCAGAACTCACAGTTTTTTAGTCGGGCCCCACTGGTCAGGCGTAGTTTTCACTCGCTCGCTGGGCAGCTTCAGAATGCTCTATTTTTGGGGTTCACTTCCCAGGACTCTGAGGAGAGTCACTGGCTCACTGGGTAGCTTCCGAATGTAGTTTCTTTGGGGTTCGCTTCCCAGGGCTCTGAGGAGAGCTTCCAGAGTTCAGGAAAGACAGAGAAGAGTAGGACAGGGCTCCCTTCAGGTGTTCAGTTTCTGACTCGCTGGGTAGCTTCCAAATGTAGTTTCTTTGGGGTTCGCTTCCCAGGGCTCTGAGGAGAGCTTCCAGAGTTCAGGAAAGACAGAGAAGGGTAGGACAGGGCTCCCTTCAGGTGCTCAGTTTCCTCAGAAGAAGCACAGCTGGGTGGAGACTCTGCAGGTAGAGCAATCAGCACTCTGCCTGGAAACCCCCACATCCAGCCATTTCTTACTCACTCACTGGCTCGCTGGGTAGCTTCTGAATGTATTTTCTTTGGGGTTCGCTTCCCAGGGCTCTGAGGAGAGCTTCCAGAGTTCAGGAAAGACAGAGAAGAGTAGGACAGGGCTCCCTTCAGGTGCTCAGTTTCATCAGAAGAAGCACAGCCGGGTGGAGACTCTGCAGGTAAAGCAATCAGCACTCTGCCTGGAAACCCCCACATCCAGCCATTTCTTACTCACTCCGAACCAACCACCTTTGGTCCTGGATCGGCTGCTTGCAAGGCAAATGCCGCTGTGCTATCTCTCCGGGCCCCAAACTCAAAGATCTTGGAGTCAACTTATCTAAAGAGGTGAAAGACTTATAAAAGAAAACTACAAAACACTGCTTCAAAAATAAAAGAGGACACAAGGAAATGGAAACACATACCCTGTTCATGAATTGGCAGGATTAACATCATTAAAATGGCAATAGTCCCCAAGGCAAAACATTGTACAAATTTAATGTGATCCCTCTAAAGATACTGTAACATTCCTCAAAGAAGTGGATCAAGCACACCTGAAATTCATTTGGAAAAATAAACATCCACGAATAGTTAGGGCAACATTTGGGAAAAGGAATATGAAAGGCAACACTTTACCCAATTTTAAATAATTAAAAACCAATGGTCATTAAAACAGCATGGTGTTGGAATAAAGACAGACCCTCAGATCAGTGGAATAAACTTGAGTATTCAGAGAATGTTCTCGTACATACAACCAACTAATCTTTGATAAAGGGGCAAGAAATGCAAAATGGAGTAAGGAAAGCCTCTTCAACAAGTGGTGTTGGGACAACTAGTCAGCCACTTGTAAAAAGCAAACTCAGACCTCTATCTAACAACATGCACAAAAGTCATATCCAAATGGAATAAAGGAAGTGGTGAGTGTAGAGAGATGACAATGTTAATTAGTGAGAGAAGTAAAAAACTGTCTAGAATACAGCCATATGGTGGGGAAGGAGAGAGATTGGGTGCATTGTTGGTGGGAATGTTACACTGGTGAAAGAAATGTTACACTGGTTATTACTAAATCCAACTAAAATCATGAATGTAATCATGGTGCTTAATAAAAAATCTAAATGGATTAAAGACCTTGATATCAGACCTGAAACCATAAGGTACATAGAGCAACACATAGGTAAAACACAATTAATGACATTGAAACTAAAGGCATCTTCAAGAAGGAAACACCACTCTCCAAACAAGTGAAAAAGGAAATAAACTGTTGTTACTGTATTAAGCTGAGAAATTTCTGCACCTCAAAGGAAATAGTGCCTAGGATACAGAAGCCACTCACAGAATGGAAGAAACTATTCACCCAATATCTATCGGATATATAATCTTATACCTAAGATATACAAGTTACTGACAGAACAAGAAAAAATATAACCCCATCAGTAAATGGGAAGACTAAATGAACAAACAATTTCTTAAAAAAGAAATACAAAAGGCACAGGAAAAAATGCTCCACATCACTTATTATCAGGGATGCAAGTCAAAACAACAATGAGGTACCATCTCATGCCACATATGACTGACACATATCAAAAAGAACAAGAACAATCGGTGCTGAAGGGGATGTGGAGAGAAAGGAACTCTCATTCTCTGTTTTTGGGAATGCTGTCTAGTCCAGCTTTTATGGAAAACAATATGTACATTCCTCAAAGAACTGGAAATTGAGCTCCCATTTGACCCAGCTATATGACTCCTAGCGATATACCCTAGGATTACAAAAATGCAATGAATTCATCCCTTCCTCACACCTGTATTCATTGCAGCACTGTTTACAATAGCCAGACTCTGGAAGCAACCAAGATGTTCTTCAACAGATGAATGGTTAAAGAAACTGTGATATATATAGACAGTGGAATATTATGCAGCCATCAGGAGAGTTGAAGTCTTGAAATTTTCATATACATGGATGCACATGGAAACTATTATGCTGAGTCAAATAAGTCAGAGGGAGATTCATAGACACATAATAGTTTCACTCATCTATGGGTTTTAAGAAAAAGAAAAGACAATAAAAATACTTTCAACAATGGCTACATGTAGTATGTAGATTGTTTACACTTAAAAAGTAAGATCTACTTACATTAAACATTGGTCAGAGAGATAGCACAGTGGCATTTGCCTTGCAAGCAGCCGATCCAGGACCAAAGGTCGTTGGTTCAAATCCCGGTGTTCCATATGGTCCCCCGTGCCTGCCAGGAGCTATTTCTGAGCAGACAGCCAGGAGTAACCCTTGAGCACTGCCGGGTGTGGCACCCCCCCCCCAAAAAAAACATTGAGAGAATATTTTAAAATGTTTACTGTGATCCAGCACAGAAGTCTCACTTTTACCTCCAAAACTTGTTGTATCAAAATAGCATGAGAAATGTACTTTCCTTTAATAAAGCAGCAAAACAGAATATATATATGTATATATATTCTTAACATAATAAAACAAACATCATATGTCTTTATAATAAATACATTTATACAATTTATATAAATTTGTTATGGACCTCCTTGATTGAGAGACAAAATAATCAGAGAAATAGAATTGATTGTTCATTAGAAAATTTGATACAAAAATTTTTGGTACAGGAGAGAATTCAATAGCTTTGATATATTTATGAGAAAAATATTTGAGAAATAAAACTAACAATCTAATGGCATTCAAAAAATTCAGCTAGAAATACCCACTGGCACTTAGCACTGCAAAGTAAGTACTGAACAATCAGTTTAGAAATGAACCTAGGTACTTTAGAAGAGGGTCATGTAAAGAAAAAAAGTTAATAATAAAACTTCAAAAATAACAAAATTAATGTTATAGAAAACTAAGAATTGGGCTGGGTCAGTGGCACAAGCATTAGGGCATTTGCCTTGCATGTGCTAACCTAGAATTGATCGAGCTTTGATCCCCTGGCATCCATATGGTCCTCCAAACAGGAGCAATTTCTGAGCGGATAGCCAGGAGTAAACCCTGAGCATCACCAGGTCTGGACCAAAAACAAAACAAGAAAAACAAACAAACAAACAAAAAAACAAAAAGAAAACAAAGTATCATTAAAAAGTCTAAAAGAGACAATTGTATGTTTTTGAAGGGATTAGTGAGAATAGCAATTTGTGGAATTCTGGAAAAGAATAAAAAACTAAAAGTATGAACATATTAACTGTGCAGAATGATTATTGATATCATATAGGTGTAAAATCACAGATATTAGTATGCACTTGATATGAGTATGCATTTTTTATTTAGTTTAGTAGCATAAAAGGTGATGAAATATTTTAGAAAATAAAACACATAATATATTTCAATTTATTAAAGAAAAAACAAACAGAAATACATTTAAAAATCAAATGAAATTAGTGACTCCTTTATTATTTTTATATTTTATACAAATTTGACTTATTTTATTTTTTTTATTGTGACTGAAGTTCATTACACAGAATTATTTATGGTACATTAGTGACAATGAATGAAGGGCATTCCCACCATCAATGTTGTCCTCCCTCCACTCCTGTTCCAAGATTGTCTCCCACATCTCCCTCCTATACCCCCCAGAATCCCAGTGCAACTGGTCTCCACCTTACAGCTTGTTATAGGTTGGGTATCTATTCTGTTCGGTGTTCCAGTCTGGTCATTTTTTTTATTTACACTACATGTTCATATGACTGGTCCTGGTATCATTCTTTCCACCCCCCTCAATTTATGAGGCTGAATTATTCAAGTTATGCTATTCTGTTGGAGATAAAAAGGTTAAGGAAAAGAGAAGAAAAATTTGGTATCAACTACTAAAAAAAACACCGAATAATATCCACAAAAGTGAAAAAAGAAAGGAAAAAGTGGATTAAAAAAAGAGAAGAAAAATAATATAAAACAAAACAAAACAAAACAAAACCAGAAAAAGTGCTGTAGTAGCAGTGTTTGGTGTTACCCCACCTTTTTTTTTTTTTTTTTTTGTATAGGCACAGTAAGTATTGGGGAAGGAAGGAAATTCCGGTGGCTTAAGAGATTCAGGGTTGGGGCCGGGCGGTGGCGCTAGAGGTAAGGTGCCTGCCTTACCTGCGCTAGCCTTGGACGGACTGCGGTTCGATCCCCCGGCATCCCATATGGTCCCCCAAGCCAGGAGCGACTTCTGAGCACATAGCCAGGAGTAACCCCTGAGCGTCACCGGGTGTGGCCCAAAAACCAAAAAAAAAAAAAAAAGAGATTCAGGGTTTCTTCACTCTTGAAGCATATTGTCATGGGAACAACCACTGGCTCCATACCTTCTCATAGCCATATCCAAGGGTTTGTTTTTTTTGTTTGTTTGTTTGTTTGTTTTTTGTGGTGTCAGGAACTTTTCCTCTCGGTTGTGGATGAGAAAATCAGGCCACTGTAGCAAGCAATCTTGGTATTTCCACAGGTCCTAGGACAAGGCCTAGGATAGTCTTTAAGGTTCTAGAGGTACTGTTACAACATTATTGGTGTGTTCAATTTTCTGTATCATGTGCTTCATGTTTTTGCTCATTCCCTAAGCCGAAGTCTAGGAAATTATGGTTCCAAAGGTTCTGCTCAGTCTCTGTTGTCAGAATTGGGCCTCTGCACTAAGAAATCTTGATTTTTGAAGGAGACCTGGGCTATATAGCCTAAGGTAGGGTTTTCCTTAATGGTCTCAAGGTATGCTCTGCCCAGTCATGGTTGTCAAAGTCAGTTTTCTGTAGTTAGCGCTTTTATTTTTCATAGTTCAAAGAATGATACATCTTCTGATTTCCACTTAGTGTTAGGTGTTGTGATTGGACCTCCTGGTCTTAGGTCAAGTTGTCATTTTCTCGCTGTTCTCGTTGTCATATTAACACTGGCACAAGTATATCTCCCAAAGGAGCTTAGTTCCTGGTGTTGTTACAGGGGGTTGTTTCAGTTCTACGTCTGGGATCTGGGATTTGAAAATGAACTAACACTGTCCAATCTCGTGGAGACTGAGTTGTATCCACATGACATATGTCCAGGATGGGAGGCACCCTTGTATAAAAAGTGAGTTCTTATTCTTAGAAGATAAGATCTTGTGTCTGAGTCCATGATTTCCCCTTATTTACTGTGCCTATACAAAAACGTATGGTGTCCTTTTGTATTGCTGGTGCTATTCTGGTTAAGGATGACAGGCTACACCTACAGTATCTGTGGTGTGATCTGAGCTTTTATCCCAAGCAAGACGTTTTCTTAGTTTTTGTACCAAGCAGCACCAAAACTGGTGAGGGTAGAGAAAATATGTATATATAAAAATAAAATATATAGATAAAATTGAGATACAAAAAAAAAGGAAATTGAGAAAAAAAGGGGGAAAAGGTATTTGAAAAAAGAAAATGATGGAGGAGGCCATCTGTATGTTTAGAAATACATATCTTAAGATACATTATTATAAAGGTATTAAGCTTACATAGGCAATATAGGCCTCCCAATTAGGTCTTCTGAGATATTCTTGTAGGAGTGAAAGCCAAGGTACTTTTTCATATCAAGACTTTGGTCTCTAGAGTTTAAGATATGATTTGCAGCATTTCAGAATCCTGTAGTGTCCTTGAGCTGAGGGTTTTGCTGCAGCTGAATCCGGTATCATACAACTGTCCACGATTTGATGGGGGTGAGAAGGGTCACAAGCTTGAGTCAGGAGGCTTATTGGTTGTGGTTTCTTGCTGAGACACAAGATGAGGGATTGAGAGGGTGTCTTTTATTGAGGATCTGGATGGTGGTCTGTTGGGGAGGAGGTCGGTCTTGGTGCCTAACAGGTTAAAAATGAGGGCAAAGAGGGTTAAATAAGGGGGAGATAACAAATCCGGGTTGGGATATGGGGGGAGTAGAAAGGTCTCTTGGTATGGAAAGGCAATATAGAAGAGGGGCTATATACATTGTATGTATGAAATGTTTAAGGATAAGGCTTGGTAGTCAGAGAGGACAACTGTATAGAAAGTAACGTTCACTTAGACATTGACTTCAGAGATCTATTTGAGTGCTACTTCCATATATAGGATATTCCATTTCTTTTTCTATAAATAGTCAAGAATTAGACTATTTTTGGACGATGTTAAAAAGGGTATATGTCAAGCGGGCGCAAATGCGCCCAAGCGCTTTTGAAAATGGTTATCAGTAAAAAGAAAATTTTAAAAAAAGACACCCCTGCAGAGGGTCTACTATGGTTGAGATAAATCTGCTTTGACTAGCTGTCCTGGCATGTGGTGTCTCCAAGCCCAGCTCATGCCTCTGCAGCTTGTGAATGAATGGATAGGGGAGGAGTTTTCCTCCACCCCATTTCATCCCCCCAGGCCCAGGTTACCATATCTGGTGATGAAGACCATTCTGGCGTGGGGGAATCTGCCCCCCGGACTAACTGGCAGTCTGGTGGTTCTTTGGCTAGCTGTCCAGCCCAATGCCCACCAAAAAACAGTGCAAGAACAAACTCCTGGCATGTCTGACTTATTTTATTTAATAGACAGTACAGTGACTCTTCTAAAGATGTACAAGATCTAATTAATTACAAGAATCTGACACTTTGTGACTTTACATCTTAAAAAATATTTTATGTTGTTAATGGTCTGATCTTTCAGTAAGAATATTCTGCAGCATTATCCTCGTGAATTTATGAAACAGTCTTTACACACTAAAGTGTAGGTAGATTAAGTGGCAAAACTGTTCATTGAAGACATAGAATAATAGAAGGAGAATCAGACACAAGTTTTAGTATTATGGTGACTTGGTGCACTATCTCTGGCTTTGAATACTCTAGAGCCGAGGATTATGGGTAACCTTTAGTTCTGACAGATATTAAGAAAACAAGTACCAAAGTCTATCCCTGCAAGAACTTTTCAACTATCAACAATCTAAATAAAAAGGGAAAACTTTGGACTCAAGGTGCCTATGCAAATTAAACAATTACACTGAAACTTAGAAGCATCACAATGACAGAATTATAGGATGCATATTTGTATAGTTTAATTAATTAACATTGTCATAATATTTCATAGTAACAATAAAATAAATATCTCTTAACTTTATTTCTTCTCAAAAATCCTGTTTTCTCTGGATGGAGAGTGTACCGGACGTCAGGAGCTTCTTTGTATAATCTATGTGTAATAGATGATTCCCGGTTCATTCTCCAGCACCACAAAAAGTCCTGGAGCATCCAGAAATGACTCATGAACACAGTACCATGAGTAAACACTGAGCACAGACATGTCTGACCTATAAGCTAAAATATAAAGATAAAACTAAAAACTCATATGTCTCAAATATATTAATTTACTAGAAGCTCACAAGCACCTCATTGATAATGAATATTAAGCATGTAAAATTTAAGCAAGTTTCTCTATACTTCAAATATCAAATGGAACTAAAAGGACTTCATTAGAGCCTTCTCTGACACTCTGATGGCTTCTCCACTTTGTATAAAAATAATAACTCTGAGTTCAATAGAACAATAGCTCTATCTTATTTGACTTTTAATTCCTGACCCAAAATTTCATGAATAGGAATACAACATGAATGTGAATATTGGTAATGAAAAGATGGTACATTGACATGCCTGACTTGATATCTCCAGAGTTCATCAGCATAAAACCACAAAATAAATTTAAGGATATAAGGAGAATGATAGTAACATAAATAAGAAATTGGAAACATTTAATAACAATTCAACACTAAAAAAAGAAACAGTAAAAAGGATAATGCTTGGATGTGCATTTTTTCCTCCTGGAAATTGTCTTTCTTTTGGTCCATGCTTCAGTCAATTCACTTTGACTAATAGCCTACTACATCAATAGTGACATATCACTAAACTCAGTGCACATTTTGAACCAGAGGAAGATCTTTGAAATTATTTCTAAGATTGCCTGACTGCATACATGTCCTCATTTTCTAAATATTTTATTTTTGGTGTCTGCACAAATGTTATCTATCTGCAAAAAAAATTCTCTGGGTAAAATCAGACCCATATTTGACTTACTATTCAATACTTCTTTATAATAGCATATAACATATTTTACTAACTTAATATATTCAAATTATTACTTTTTCAAAATTAGATAATTCAAAATATATTAATTCATAAAAGGACAACTTTTCCCTTATTGGTGTATTCTCTCTCATTAGTGTTGCCTTGTACAATAATTATTTAAGAATTATTGTTCTATAATTATTGTTCAATATTCAATGAATGACTATTCCAGTTGTGAAAGCTGCAATAGAAAATACAGGGTTGGGCCCGGAGAGATAGCACAGCGGCGTTTGCCTTGCAAGCAGCCGATCCAGGACCAAAGGTGATTGGTTTGAATCCCGGTGTCCCATATGGTCCCCCGTGCCTGCCAGGAGCTATTTCTGAGCAGACAGCCAGGAGTAACCTCTGAGCACCGCCGGGTGTGACCCAAAAACAAAAACAAAAAAAACAAAAAACAAAAAACAAAACAAAAAAAAGAAAATACAGGGTTTATCTTATTTGTTGATTACACCAGATTCTGAGTTGCTGATGTATTAAAATGCCTGTTACATATATAAACCTCCATACATATTACATATTTTATTTTTAATAATTTCTTGATTTTCCAAAGATAAATTTCTGATCAGGTTAGAATAAATCACTATTATGTCTTAAATTATCTTAATTTTAGATTAAGTAAATTATATTCCTGATAATTAATATATTTTTAAAAGTTTTTGCATATACTTTTAATATTTAACAAAGAATTATATAGCAAATAAAATTAATGTATAATGTTTAATATGCAATATTGAATAAATACGAAATGATACTGCCATCATTAAACATAACAAAAAACACTGCAATTTAGAACTTCAAAAAATATTGATCAAATTTTAAGATGTAAACACTAGTCAGGCAATCTCAGATTTTTCTCAAATGTCTCCAGCTTTAGAACCTAAATAATTCTCATGTAAATAAATTGTAAATGTGTTTTTAATATGCAATAGTATGAAAAGCATAATAGTAATTATATAATTGAAATATAATTGAAATCAATTATATAATTGAAATATATAATTGATCCAGAAAAATAGTATAGGGATTCAAGCACTTGTAGTGCATCTGGATGCAGATGGCCCCCTGGGTTTCAACAGGAATGGAGTCAGGAGTAGGCCCTGAACACTGCTAAGTTTGACCCCTTTTTAAAAATGTTTTGTTATTTTTATATTTTAAAGTGGTAAACCTTAAAGGGCTAGAGAAAGTACAGAAAATAAGGCACGTTCCTTGCACATAGCCAACCCAGATTCAAATCCTGACACCCCATATGGTCCAAACACCAAACACTGTAGGATGATCTCCGAGTACAGAGCCAGGAGAAAACTATATGCACTAATAGGTGTGGCCCAAATTAATGTGACGATCTCTTTCATGTAACATCTCTAGTGATATGCATAGTACAACTTTTGTTTTGTTTGGTTTGGGGCACAACCGGTGCTGCTCAAGGGTTACTCTCCTGGCTATGTGCTCAGAAATCGCTCCTGGCTTGGGGGACCATTTGGTACACTGGGGATCAAACCGCAATCCATTCTAGGTTAGCTCCAGCTCCAATGTAGTACAACTTTTATATTTAAAATATTCTTCACATTTAAAATCACTGTTTATGATTTTTCCCTAGAGAAACAATGACCTGCTACAATTAGTACTCAATATTATTTTCTCAAACCTCCAGCCATCTTTATATTTCATCTCTATTTTAGAATTTTAAAGGCATCGAACTTTCTGAGCAATTTCTCTGTAGGTCATATGATTTGATAAGTGGCTAAGAAGGAATGAGACTAATTTTATTTCTTGTGCTATTTAATAGTATTTTTGAAACCAAATATATCATCAAATGTGCAGGGTCAATGGAATATAAAAATGTTCTTGTATCTAAGCTACTAATGGTTCTTACAGAAAAAAATTGCAGTCATTTTAAGTATTCTAGCCTTTAAAATATTTTTGCCCTAATTTAAAGCAAAATTTAAAATAAATTTGAAATCAAGTATTTAAATATATTTTGATTAGTTATTCATATTTATTTCAAGGTAAAATGTTTACATTGTGAAGAAATTTGTTCTTCATAGAGCATGAATTAATGATGCCTACTATGAAAACTCCTGGTATAGTTTGTTTTTTTTTTTTTCTATTTTTTTCAAGGAGAGAGCATATGCAGCCCTCCATTACCACAAATCATGGGTCGAATATCTCTCATTTGAGGAAATATCAAAGTCAACACATCGGAGTATAATGGATAAGTCTTACCTAAGAAAACCACCATGATCATGGTATCATCTTTTCTCTAGGTAAGTAGTGTAGATGCATTTGAATGTATAAACTTTACCAGCTATGAAAATAAACACAGGAGTAAGTTTTCTTTCTTTCTTTTTTTAATTTCTTTAAGCACATGGTTGCAAAATTGTTCATTGTTGGTTTTCAGACATACAACATACACCATCCTTATCCAATACATCCTTTCCATCACAGATGTTGGTTGAGTCTTTTCTTTGGTTCTTTCCCTCTGGGCAGGACCAGTTCACCTGGCTACAGCAGGGCTCCAGGCTCCAGTCACGTGTAGGTTATCTTTGGTCAAATATATTTGTATGAAAAAGAAATTTCTAGGAAATGAAATTGAATTATCATATTCAAGAGTGTGATCTGTTATATTTAATGTCTCATTACTTTATCTATGAGTTTCCTTTATAATTATTGATATATTTAACCTTATATGAACTCAGGGGTCATTCATTGTAGTGCTTGGGGACCATATGGGATGCCGGGTCCAAACCTGCTTCAGCCACTTGCAAGGCAAATGTCTTACCCTTTGTGTTATCACTCTGGCCCCTAGATTTCCTTATATTGTTTTCAATTTTCAGTTGTAGACAATTCTGCAACTAACATCAACATAATTTTATAAAACTTATGTAAATATCTTATTAAAATCGCAAACATTGCTAGGATAAAAAATGTACAATCTTTATTTTTGTTAAATTGTTAAAAAATACTGGAGACACAGTAAAGGGATTAAAGCATTTAATTTTTTAAAGCATTTAATTTGCATTCATCTGCACCTTCCTTGATCCCTAATACCACATAGTCCACTGAACTTAGCCAAGTACATCCCTGGAAACCCCTAAACATTGCTAGGTTAATTCCTGGCAGGCAAGGTCAAAATAATACTGCATATCTGGCCCAAACCTTGTACTACCTGCTGGGAGAAGTCGTTGGGCCCCCTGGGAAGTGCTTCAGAAGCCCCTTCCAAATAAATAAATAAAATAAAAATGTTCGGAATAGTAGCTATTCCAATTTTTGCCTCGCAATGTATTTTTAATATTTTCACTCTTATTTTATATCATATTTTATGTTCTCAAAACTGTTCCTTGTGATATCTGTTGTTATTTCATGTTAGTGATTATTCTTATAAAGATTAGTCACTTTGGAACTGCCTGGCAATAATTTTACCTATTTTCTACTTACTGTTATTTATCATGACTGGGTGAACTAAAATTAATTAAATATATATTTGCACACAGATGTTCATTACAGCAGTGAATGGAAAAGCCAGCATATGAACACAACCTATGTCAAATTAAAAACCATTTGGTAAAAAAAACCCTATGGAATACATATATAATACAAGAGGAACTCTTTAATTTTTATAATTTAAGTAGCTACAATAAATTAAGCATCTCTTTTATTTATTTATTTATTTATTTATTTATTTATTTATTTATTTATTAGTTTTTGGGCCACACACAGTGATGCTCAGGGGTTATTCCTGGCTCTGCGCTCAGAAATCGCTCCTGACTCTGGGGACCATATGGGACTCAGGGGATTGAACTCAGGTCTATCCTGTGTCAGCCGCATTCAAGGCAAATGCCCTATGGCTATGTTATTGTTCCTGCCCCTAGCAGCTCTTTCAAAACTTTTTATGAATCTCCAATTAAATACCACATATTATTACTCATAAACTCTAAGTTCCATGAAATATCAGAATAAGTCAAACTTACTAATAATACTGCATTTTATCTACCCTTAAAATGATTTTTTATATTTTAGTTTTGAATTCCCACCTGGCAATGCTCTAGCCTGCAGTGGTCTGCAAGCTGCGGCTCGTGAGCCACATGCGGCTCTTTACACCTTTTTTTTCTTTTTTTTTTTTTCTTTACACCTTTTAATGTGGTTCTTCTGTGTGCCGGGAGGCCACTCCAAGAGTCAGAACTCTGCTCTTAGCCTTTGTCAGTGCGCACCCACTGTGGCTCTCAAAATAAACTTCAATCGTAGTTTTGGCGAGATTTGGCTCAGTTGAAAAATAAGGTTGCCCACCACTGCTCTAGGGTTACTCCTTGCCCTGCACTCAGGAATCATTCCTTGCAGGCTTATAGTACCACTTGGGACACCAGGGATTGAACCCAGATCAGTATCATAAAAGCAAACACACTACCACTTCAGACCTACATTTAAAATTATTTCTCAACAATAAAATACCCTGTGGTTCAGCAGTCAGAGCAGGAAAGATGGCATTCATATGATTTATCTGGTTCTTGTATTTTCAGGTTTCTTCTAAAAGAATATGTTGCATTCCTGACCCACTTGTGATCATCCCAGTTCTGAAATGCTCATAAGAAGTCATTAGAAAACATTCAACTCAAATTTCCTAAAATGGGTCCTTGATGAAACTAATCTTATATGTATAAACTAACCAAAGTAACAAAAAATGCCTCTACCTACAAAAGTAAATTAAAACAATCTCACATTCCTAAAATTGTTGGATATTTAGTACATACTAGTACCCAAAATGCAGTATTCAATGGTGATTCCAATAACTTTCACATTTAATATGTCTAGTTGAATGATGCAGAAGAGAAAGAGATTTGGGATAATCTTAGTGAATTCTTCTTTTAAATATGTTCTAACTTAAATTGCAGTTTCTGTTGCAAATATAGCTCCATTGCTTGAACAGATCCTTTCTATACATATGCAGCTTCTGAATGAGAATTTTATACTTGTGATAACTATCATCAAAGCACATACACTTCGGATGATATGACTGAAAATATTCTTTCTCTGTTGTATTTTAGGACTATACAAATAGACCAGGCCTATGACAAAATCTAGGTATAGTAAATATAGCATTATGATTTGTTAATCTGACGAATATAAATTGTACACATTAGGCAATCATATTAAATTATGAGATAATTCATTATAATCTCTATTCCATATAAAATAAACTTAATTTGTTAAATGATGGTATTAAACTGATTAGGAAGTCAAGAAGTTTATTCATTTACCAAATGCATGCCAGGATATTATAAATAATATTATAAAATAAATTAGCCTATCACTTAGTGACATTTTATAACTGTCCAGATGTATATGTATGATTTAGCAAAGTATTTTAAGAGGGAAAAATAAATAATTTAGGTAAATCCATACATATCCATCACAATAATTCAGCTTTATATATGTAGCTTACAATAGCAATTTGAAGTAGCAATAGGTAAAAAAAATAAAGTAACTAGCTTCCAGTAGAACTTTCTTCATAAAATATACTGTAAGCTGAATTTGGTCCATAGGCTGTGACTTATTAACACTTGATACTAAACATGCTTTATGCTATGCTATATTTTTCAAAGAAAAATATAAATATGCTTTCAAATAAAGCATAAATTGTTTATTCTGGTCCTTAACGATGTCTTGTGCCTTGAAGCTACTTGCAACACATTTGAGCACATTCCCATTATTGATTTTTTTTTCAGTAAGCTATGAAGCAATTCATTTTGAGGAAACCATAACAAGAGCATTCATTATCACTTGTTAGAAGGACAATTCATTCAATAAGAGGGCTGTGAGCATTTGTACAACAGGTAGGGTGTTTGTTTTCACAAAGCCAACCTGAGTTTAGTTTTCTGCACAATACATGGTTTCCCAAGACTTGTCAAGAGTGTCAAGAGCCAGGAGAAAGATCTGAATGCTGTTGGATATTGCCCCAATGGCAAAAAAGAGACTTTCAGTGCTGACAACAGTGTGGTAGCATAAACTTTATAATATGTTGAATTGCAATACCAAAATTTATACAAATTTTACTTTCTTTTTTTTTTTTTTTTTTTGGTTTTTTGGGCCACACCCATTTGATGCTCAGGGGTTACTCCTGGCTAAGCGCTCAGAAATTGCCCCTGGCTTGGGGGGACCATATGGGATGCCGGGGGATCGAACCGCGGTCCTTCCTTGGCTAAGCACTTGCAAGGCAGACACCTTACCTCTAGCACCACCTCGCCGGCCCTGAAATTTTATTTTCTAATAAAAATAATTGTTAAATTTTATAAATTTTAAAAATACCAAATTTAAAAAAGAACATTTATCATAGGTAGAATATATATTGATATAATTTAAAAAATTATTTTAACACAAAATTCAATAGCTCAAATTATCTTAACTTAAAGTTTATAACTTTTGAGCCAGATAGATAGCACAGAAGTAGGGCTTTTGTCTTGTCTGAGGCAGACCTGGGAGAGACCTGGTTCGATTCCCAGCATCCCATATGGTCCCACAGCCTGCCAGGAGTGATTTCTGAGTGCAGAGCCAGGAGTAACCCCTGAGCACCACAGGGTGTGGCCCAAAACCAACCAATGAATCAAGCAATAAATAAATAAAGTTAAAAAAATTTTTATACCTTTTATTGTTCATTAGAGAATTTAGAATGGAATTTTTTTCATATCTTTGTATTAATTCTGAGTCGCAGTCATTACATATTGTTCATTTAGCATTTGTTCATTGTACATGTAAATGTTAGTTTTCACAAATTTTACTTTACTCTTTATTGTTGCCATAATATGACAATTTTCTAAAATTTAAATTAATTTAGCATTATCACATACATTTTCCTTTTCAAGCTTTTAGTCACACATTATTTCTTTTGAATACAGTATTATTTTCTTAACAAGTAATATTGAGCTTTATGTTTTTTAATTAAAGTATTTTGTTTAGGGTGATTTTGCTCATATATATTTACAGAGTTACTTCTTTCAATAAATATAGTATTGTCAATACTATTTTAATATAGTTTTCATTAATCACATGCTGGAGAAAAGTTTCCACTCAGAATTTATTTTTCAACAGAAATGATATGTAGGAAGGAAGTCACATATGTTTGGTTTCATTACCTATCTGTTTGAGTGATGTTTTAATTCACTCCTTAGATAGGTGGTTTGATATATTCAGTTCTCATGAGCCAGTAATCATTTTTCAAGAGCCATCTAATATTACTGTCATAAGATCTTTGTACCTTCGCAAATTCTGGATTTTTGTCATGGAGAAATAATAGTTTTTTGTGGATCAAAATATCCCAGATTTTTATGACTTCAGATACATTTTTGTTTATAACTTGCTTGCTGAATTTTATTTAGGTTGAGGAAATGTGGAGAATCAAATACAAAGCGTTGTCACTGGGTTAGCTTCCTAAGTCCTGCATAGGTCCATGTTTGATTTATAGTTTGATCTCCAAAGCATTTACAACAAAGGATAAAAGTCATTAATATGTTTACTTTAGAAAAATATCAATAAACTAAGGTAATTTTTACATATTGTTAAAAATAATTTTTGGATCATGTTGTGTATGTAAATATTTTAGGGGATTATTATGTTACTGACCCTACCCTGATCGGTGATTGTGCCCTACCCTAGGGTGTGACCTGGCATTCTGACCCCACCCTAGGATGGTACTTGATTCTGCTTCCACCATTGGGTGGTATCTGATCCCACCATTTGGGTGGTACCTGATTCTGGGGGATAAAAACAAGGGTCTGTGGAAGGCGAGAGGCTCTTTGCTGGAACTTATGCTGAGTCTTGGGACTTCAGTTTTGTCCACCAAATAAAGCTACTATTTCCACAAGCCTGACTGCGAGCTGTTTACCCGCCGTTTCACCTCAGAACCGTCAGCTGGACAGGGTGGCATACTCGTGCTCCGAGCTGGAGGGGAAAGACCTCATCCTGCGTCCCTCCATCAGTCAACCTGTTCAGGGGCTGACTTGTAACAGGATCATACCTTTTCATGCTCACAGTTTACTACTCAGCAATTATTCCTGTTGGGGTCCAGGAGATCTATGAGGTGCTTGGTATCAAATCTGGATTGAATGATACAAAGCAAATGCCCCATTCACTGTACTATTTCTGCAGCCTTTATTTTCTAGTTCATTACACCCCAGATTTGAAGTTTAGAGACAAAGAGCACACAAGGTATAAAGATAAAGAAGTAGAAATCCACTATCTTTATGTTCGTTCATGCGTATGTTGCTTCTTTTTCCAAGAACACTTACAGAATATTCTTATTTTGGTTATCAGTGGTCAATTCTGGTAGTGCTCAAGGAATCTGGCAGTTTTTATACAGTAAATTGATCATTTAATCTTAAAAACTGTTTCCTTCAAATTATAATTTCGGAACACATCTTCCTCAATCATATCTTATTTATCTTTCCATTTCAGTATATATTTTCTGGTTTATCTTCATTTTCTTACCTCTTAACATTGTTACTTGATTAGATTTGTTCCAGTCTATTTCTGTTTTCTGCCTAATTTAACTTTTAATGTGATCTTTCCTTGTCTCGTGGCTTTATATTAATCTAATTTAAACATTCAATGTTAAGATATGTTAATATTTAATGTTATATTAAATATATTCATATAAATTCATAATCATATCAAAAATATAAAATAGCTCTTAGTATTGCTTTGAAGTTTTTTCTCTGAAATGTGTATATGTAATAAATATGTAAATCAAGTAGATTTTTATTGGTGATAAATAAATAAAATACCCTTAACATTTTATTTTTGATATGTTAAAGTAAAGTGAAGTGCATTGTGATATACTTGAGCTTTTGTCTGATCAATTAGCTATTTTACAATATACATTGCATTGAATTATATGTTTTCCCATTTACTCAATATTGTTGGTTGAGAAAAAAGATATGTCAGTTCTTTACTTTTAACAAGAATTCAAAACTAAGAACACCTGCGAAAATGCTGTGTAAATAGACTGCAGTTTTATTGGGCTTGAAGACTTAAAGTAGAATTTGAAGATCTGATCTGAAATGTCAAAGACCTTTTGCCAAACGCGGGAAATCAGAGGAAATATTGCTTGGAGAAAAGTGATTTGTATTACAGCACAATTCTTTATGCATTCATGCTTGAGATATACAGGAAATAAGTAGATAACAAATAAAGCATAATAAAGCAAAAGAAATACAGGAAATATTGCCTATCTAAAATTAAAGAAGACACAATATAAACTTTCTGAGAATATATCAGAGTTTATTACTTAAAGCAACATACCTATATACTCGAGTATAAACTGACCTGAGTAGAAGCCCCAATTTTACCCTAAAAAATGGGAAAACTTCCTGACTTGAGTATAAACCGAGGTAGAAAATGCAGCAGCCACTGGTAAGTTTTAAAAATAAAAATATATACCCAAAACAATTACAATAATGGAGGGATTATTAGGTTAAATATTTTTAATATGCATTACTAAAGAAAAAACTGTAAAACTAATAACAATAACTTTAAAACTTTAAATAAAGTACAGAAAACCGTAGCTTAACAGGTAATCAAGTTAAATCACAAAGTTTAAAATCGTTCAAAACTGGATTCCTCCTCTTTATCTTCCTCCTCCTCCTCTTCCACCTCCTCCTCCTCCTCCTCCTCCTCCTCCTCCTCCTCCTCCTCTTCCTCCTCCTCCTCCTCATCTGTATGTCTAAACCAGCAGTCTCAAACTCAATTTACCTGGGGGCCGCAGGAGGCAAAGTCGGGGTGAGGCAGGGCCACATAAGGGATTTCGCTTACTGAATATTCGCAATAAAAAATCGCATTAGTAAGAAAAAATATCGCATTAAACATTTGCATAACCTGAACGGAACTGCTTGGGGTATGCGAAAGTTTAATGCGATTATTTTTTACTAATGTGATTTTTATTGAGATTATTCGGTAAGCGAATAATCGCAAATACTGTGATATTTGAAGGCTGGTCGCAGGCCACAAAATGCAGTATGGAGGGCTGCAAACGGCCTTCGGGCTGCGAGTTTGAGATCCCTGGTCTAAACAGAGTTTCAACTGTATCTGATGTGAGGATATCAACATAGACATTGTCATCATCACTGAGTTCGCAGATATCATAATTACTGCTCATACAAAGCACAGAATATTGTGGGTTAAATAGTTCAGTGGCATACAGTTCAGTTCAGCCAAAACTTGTGGATTTAGCTGAAGCATCGCCCCCTCCAGCACACAGCAAAAGACAACTGGAGACTATGTGCATTAGATTTTGTGCTCGCACCGAATCAAATAACCTGTATGATCCTGAATATAAGGAAGGGGTTTTCAGCACAAATTTTATGCCGAATAACTTATCTTATACTCGAATATATACAGTATATGCTTTTATATATGTTTTTAGTCATAGAACAAATAAAAAAATGAAATTAATTATGAAGGCATTTCTAAGGTTTGTTTGGGGAACAGCAGCTAGGAAACAACTAGAGAATCTAGAAATCATGGTACTCAGTAGTGCAATGGAAATATATAAATTTTTTCTCTGATTTTTTAAAAATTTTATTTAATTAAAACCATTATTATCTACAGAGTCCTTTGTGGGATTATGGGATTTGTCTGTCTCTGTCAATCAACTCCCACATGAATTCTCATTGGATATTATTCTACGAATGCAACACCTCTGATTGGTAGGGTAGTCCCACCTTCTAGGTGTAAAGTTTTTCCATAGTTAAAAGCAAGGACTGAAGAGGAGGTGGCTTTCTTTTGTTCCTGAAGCTTTGTTGAGTGGCTACTTGCAGGGTGGTCTGTGGACTGGAGTTAGGGTAACGTGGGGAATTTTTAAAGTCTATTTTTTTCTTTAAGTGTGTTTTTGATTATTTTGCAGAGTGCCTTCTAGTTAAGATCCATCTCACTAGTGTTCAGGGTCATAATCAGAGGGGTTAGTTTCTGGAGTCTTTTATAGATGAATTTCAGATATACAGTGAGTTGGGGTCATTCCCACTACCAGTGTCTAACTCCCTCCACCAGTGAACCCAGAGTGTATCCTTTACCACCACCCTTTGCCCCCTGGTCTGCTATTTTTAACACTCCCTTTTAAGTTTAGATTGTTAAAAGTTTAGTTCTCTTGATTCTATTGTCATTAACTTTGGCTTGGAAATTTAACTCTGCCCTTATTTTTTCTCCACCAGTGCATCTGAGAGCACTTGTTCTCTGGCACCCAAACTTTATTTATTTTTCTTTTTTTATTTTTATAGAAAAATGCAGAAATACATGGTAAGACAAAGTAATCCATGTCCCAAGGTTTCATGAAAAAGATGGGAGCCTTTTAAAGTAATAAAATAAAATTAAAAAGGGGGAGAGTACCTACTAGGTTTTTGATTAGTTCCCATAAACGGTGACAATTGAGTCCACTGTCTTATGTCAATTGTTTATTTCCCCCACTTTTTATCTTTTCTCCTCTTTATGAACTGTTCAATAAGGTATTTTGGTGAAAGAGTCCCTCTCTATCTTTCCTTCCCTTTGTTATTTGTTAAATAAGGAAGTTTGTAGAAGTGTCCCTCCATTTAACGTTTATATAAGAATCAAGTCAATTGGATTGTTGGACTTGTTCTAGCATCCCCATAGGCACCATGTGATACTGTTCTTCCTTTGCATAGGCACATTAAAATGGGAAGTTATATACAAACACATTCTTATCTTATAGAGTTGGGAACACACAACGTTTCTCAAATGGTGACAATTGTGTCCACTGTCTTAAGTTAGATTATTTATTTTCCCCACTTTTTACCTTTTTCCTCTTTGTGAACTGTTCAATAAGGAATTTTGCTGAAAGAGTCCCTCAGTTTAATGCTTATGTTTGAACTAGGTCACAGGGATTGTTGGACTTGTTCTTGAGGCCCTCTTATGTGCTGATAACGCCAGGTGGCATTATTCCTTGTTTGCATGGGCACATTAAAATGGAAACTACTATACATACAAATAAGTTCTTATCTAATAGAGATAGGAGTATAAAAATCTAGTGGTGCAATGGAACCTTACACCTGAACATTGACATGATGACCTGGCACAGGCCTCAGAGGTTTGGGCATTTTCCAGTCACCCCTGAACCAGGGAAGTCATCTATGAAACATCCAAAGTTGTTTATGACATCACCTGGAAGCAATCCTCTACCAGGAAAGACCCTACTGCTGCCCTGACATCGATTTACTCAAAAGAGTCTTCCCTTAACACTGAAAAGATTTAAACAACAACAACGACCTGTGTACTGGACAGGGCTTTCTGCATTGCCCTTTAATTGTGAGTTGAAATTAGATGCCACTCCGCACCATCCTGACTTCAATGTAGGATATACAGATTCCAGGATCTTCAGTACAGAAACATTATACTAGCAACAGAGACTGTGAAAAAATATAACTGTATGGGCACTGCAGACAATGACCGGGGTTGAACAAACTAGTTTGCCTGGAGCATAAAAATGGTCTTATGTCAGGAAACTTCAAGGGTAGGGTTTCCTTGTACTTAGGCCAAAGTTTTTCCTTTCCATGACCCCATACTTTGGTGGGCCCATGCAAACAGTAATCGCCACTCTAACATTGTTTTTACAGTGCCCCTTTGACTCTAAACCTGTAAGAAACCACTAGTAAAAATATCTGGAACTGCATATATGCTTTTAGTCACACTAGCATTCTGGGGATAAAGGAGGGAGATAAGGGTTATATGCTTGGGAACAGGGATGAAGGGAGGACAACACTGGTGGTGGAAAGGCCCTCATTTATTGTCACTGTGTACCTTAAATATCACTGTGTAAGATTTGTAAAAAAAAAATAAATTAAAAATGCCTCTAACAAAAAAAAAAAAAACCACATAGCAGGATGTGTCCTATGATGGTAAGTCAGGGAACAGCTCTCAAAGAAAGTGGCAGAAGTTGAGACCTGAAGGACAAAAAGTCATGAACTGAGAGTCAAATCAGTGTGTTTTACACAAAGATAACAGTGCCTCTAGAAGAACAGGACTTGGTATGTTCATGAAACTAGTAGAAAGAAGAAAGTGTTGGTGTTGATGACATGACACAAAACAATTTTATTCAAATGCAATGAGAATATACTTCAAACAGTGAAAGGGTAGAAGTCAGATAAAATTAGATAGAATTGTGGTGCAGTTAGTAATACATTGTATGAGACTTGGTGAATTTAATGTGTCAGGGAAGAGAAATGTCTGTTGGGGCCAGATACTTTGAAGACAGTTAAACCACAATAATTTTTTAAATGCTGCTTAATATTATATCATAAAATGTGCTATAGTTTATTGTTTTATTTTATCTTTTGGAAGTGCTGCCTCTACCTTTTTTGCTATTCTGTGTAGCATTTTTATATAAATCTTTGATTAATTCCCAATGTATAAAATTTTAAAAATCAGTTCTCATAGTAAAGGAAGTATTTTGTTTCATTAAAATTATATTTATATATTTTCATGTCAAAAAAGGGGAGGGAGAGAATGGCAGTTGTTTTTTTGTTTTCTTTTTGCATTGGTTTTTTTTTTACATAAGCACAGCAAAAGATATGTAAATCAAAAGGAAAAACCTTGGCCTAAACCCAGGGAGAGCTATTCATGAAGCATCCTGTCATAAGACCAACTACAGGCTCTGGGCATACTGAGTTATCTAACACAAAAGTCTTTCTTTGTGGTTCCAGTAAAAGTTCTTCTCAATCATGACTATCATGGTCAGGTTTCTATAGTTAGAGATACTGATTTTTGTATATATCTTATGTTGAAGTCAGGATATCACAAAGCATCTTCTGGTTTCATCTCACCACTAAGTGGCAATGCAGGGAACCCTGCCCTGAAGCAAGTTGTGCTGTTACCAAGTCATCAGGATGTCATATGAACCCACGTTGGAGCAAGCTGGTGCCAGGGCAACATTAGGACCTTCCCTGGTAGAGGTGCAGTTTCTGGTTTTAGTGTAGAAAACCGTGTTGATTCCATAGATAGGACCCAAGGTTCAGGGTTGAATGGCAAATGTCCAATATGCTGAAGCCTAAGTCAAGTAACTATGAAATATGTACAGAGTGTAAAGCTCCACTGCTATATAAAATTTATGTATATCCTCATTAGATAAGAACTTGTTTCCACATCTAAGATTACACCATTTTAATGTGCCTATGCAAAAAAGAACAATGCAACATGATACTACTGGCACATGTAGGTGTAAAAATAACTAAAAAGTATCAATAATCTAGTTCTAACATGAACTTGAAACCCAAGAGAAATTTATCTACTAGAATTTCCTACTAAACAGATAAAAAAGAATGTGGAAAACTGCCTTTACCTAAGGAAATATACAAATAGAATTATATTTATTAGGGCCGGGAAGGTGATGTTAGAGGTAAGGTGTCTGCCTTGCAAGCGCTAGTGTAGAACGGACCACGGTTTGATACCCCAGTGTCCCATATGGTCCCCCCCAAGCCAGGGGCAATTTCTGAGCACATAGCCAGGAGTAACCCCTGAGTGTCAAACGGATGTGGCCCAAAAACAAAACAAAAAAAAAGAATTATATTTATTAAGGGAATACATATATATATGTATATATAAGGGAATACATATATATATAAGGGAATACATAATATATATATATATATATATATATATATATATATGAAGGAGATATACATATCCCTTTTAAGTCTTATGAAATAGTCGGGTGGAGGAGAATTAATCCAGAGCACAGCTTCAGCCTGAGACATGGTCTTCTGGAGTCTGAAAAATTGCTCCCAGCAGTCACATATCAGAAAATGTTCTTAAGGTGAGGGTTTCTCAAAAATCAATTCTGGTAGCTAGCAATAGTCCACAGTGAATGGAGGAGGGGAAAACTTGGCCACTAAGAGAAAATCTGCAGAAGCAGCTATGACAGGTTCTTCTTGGGCTAAGGCAAGGCAGGCTGAGAATCTGTCTTTTCAATTTGGGAGCTGGTAGGCAAGTGGTTGGGGTGAGGAAAATGTTCTTTTTCCTGAGAAGTGAAGAACTGGGGATAAAAAGGGTTAAATGGGGGGAGAAATTATAGATCAGGGGTCAGATAGTAAAGGGCTAGAAAAGGATCTGTAAGTTGGTATGTGTAGATGGGAAAGAGGGGCTGTATATAATGGGAAGGACAATATACAAATGGACAGACATTATGTAGATACCATGCTGTTTTCATCACACTATTGCTTTGTATTGGAGCTCAAATTAGGTAATCACTGTTCAATATGCATCCTAGACAGCGCAGTGGAGATATTATTAGTGGCAAAAATACTAGAGATAGGTCCAGTTACACCAAGTAGACCCTGGTATTTCTGAGTAAGAATGGTGTAGTCTCAGGGGACTAGTGGAATTTCAAATGTGTTATGAGGAGGAAAAGAACAGACAGTGGAGATCGATATATTCCAAAAGAATTAGGAACAGAAAACACCTAGATAGGGTTCTTGGCTTTGCCTAACTCTCACCTCTGATCAGGAATCTAAATATTAGGATAAGTTCTACATTATATCTAACTGTTAAATGTGTAGATAAGATGAGCTTTGCCTCAGGGAACCAGCACATTAGGATATTTTATTGTTTATTCTGGCAATAGTTTTCATTATATTGTTCATTTTGGTTATTCATTTGCAGCTGACACCTCCCTCTTCTTTCTAAATAACTCCCTTCTTTTCATTATGCTGAAAATATGGGTGCTTTAAGAAAAGCAGTCTGACAGATTCTTGCCTGGTGTCTTGTTGCCCTAATTCATTAAACATTTGTTTTAAATCCTATCAATCTGACTAATCACAGGTCCTGCAAAATCTCTTGAACTTTGAAAATAAATAATCTAAAGGAACTATAAGGCTCATATGGAGCAATAAGAATGATATAGTAAATGTTCATAAGTTTATGGTTAATACTGAAATGTAAAGAACAGGTCATTAGGATGTGGGAAATTTTAAATTTTGTGTAGGTAATTTTTCAAATTATGCATTTACTGCCAGAGAATAAATACATAACAGCAAAAGAATGAGTGGTTTATCCAACAAAAATATTCTTAAGTGCTTCAATAATTTTGAATAGTTATTATCATTAACTCATACATGCTGAAATAAATGTATAAAAGCATGACTGGAAACATTTACAAAGTTACATTATAGAGATGAAACAAAAACTTGGCCATTATTTTAGTCTTGCATTGCCCAGGCAAAATGATGAATAATTTATTTGGAGTAAATCCTGATTCTCTATAATGCATATAAGCACTATTTCATAAAAAATACCTTCTCCTTCAAAGAGAAGCTATTTTCGCTGCCTTTTCATGAAGCACAAATATTTTTTGAGACAGTACTGAGAACTACTGTCAAAGTACATCTTTGAGTATGCCTCCGGTTGTGAATGAATTGTGTTTCAAGATTTCTTGTTTATTCAATGTATTCAACTTGTCAAGCTCACAAACTTATGCTTCCATAGAATCAATGCTATAAAATGTATTTGTGTCCCCAGGGCAGAAAAACTATTTCATCTAATTTTCACAATTCTTCAGAAAGAACTAATTGCTTTTAGAACAGAGGCAAGATTGAGGGGAAAAATGAGAACAGTCATTTAAGACTGCCTTTTTCATGAACTACAAGGACCACTCTATTGCTTACCAGTTATATCCTACCATATGCCATCATTCAGCAATGGCAGCATTTTACTTTAGAAACTCATATCTTATTTAATCTGTGCCAACTGACCCTTGTTTCAGGTTTTAGGAATCTGTGACTTAGAATTGTGCAAATCTTCTCTATCTCCTGGGAAGTACAGAGAAAAGGGAAATAAGACATTTCTGTGGATTTTCTTTAAATTTGCAAAAGCATGCAAATACATCCTTATAATTTATTTATTTGGCAAAGTATATTGAATCTCACTCTATGGAAATTTAAAGAAATGAAAAATTCAGCTCTTAACACATAGGATTGACAGTCAAATAAGTAAGAGAAGAAAGAAAACAAAATTTTAAAGTAAAGAAAATACTAAACAATTATTCAAAAATTACTTGGGATGTTGCTTAATTATAGGTGTGCCTATCTGAGAACTATAAAATATGTATGATTATAAGTGTATTTGAGTACCTGTTTATTAACAATTTCAGTTACAACTATTATAAGAACAGGGAATGACAAATGCAAGGTCATGGAACTGGAAACAGTAGGAATAAAGAACTAACCACTGTGCAAAGCTATTTAAATGCTTCAACTGTGAATCAATGCAGTTAACAGAAATGAAAGCTGATGTTGCATTTATATTTCAAAGTGAATTCAGGGAAACTGATTATTTCAAATTCTAGTATAAGAGATGATGATAGCTTGGATTAGGATGATAGTTTGTAATATAGAGAACAGTAGATTCTGGAGGTTTAGTTCAGTCTTTTTGATGGATAAAATAAGGTAATGAAAATTATTTTAAAAAAAGATTAGACTTAAAACTTTTAGGAATAGACTTTTGAAATATTCACAGCAGCATCGATACATGCAGAAAAGAGCAAAGATATTTCTTTAAATCTTACGGCTCACATGTGATTTGGATCTTATTAAAATGACTACTAAATTGAGTGCATAAGCAGTTTGGAAAGTAAGAGTCAGGGTGTGAGCTATTTTGCTGCTGACTACACAGGACTACAAAGTGCAGAATATTCAGCTAAAATATGGAACAATGAAAGGCCATGGCTGAAGTACTAGGAGATCCTCAATAACACAGAACATGATGGCATCACATATGTAGTAAGAAATGCTAAAATAACCCCAAAAATTATTGTCTCCAACTAAGATGCAGGATATAATTAACTAGGAAGCAGACAGCACTCAGATTATGTATCCTATTGAATAATACATATTTAAAAAATTATGCTTCTATTTTTATTTGCCTTTTTTTTTTAAAATAAAAGCTATTTGCCTGAATTGTACTGGCTATTTTTTCACTTAATGAAGTTAGTTATGTTATAAATAAATATAACTACAAAGGTGATTGATCGCAGAGATATTACAAGGAGTAAGGTGACTGATTAAGATTCATCCTTAGCACTGCATATAATCCCCTGAGCACCACCCAGAGGATTGGACTGAACCCTTAGCACAGAGTCAGATGAAAGTCCTGTGGACCACTAGGTGTATTCAAAATTCTCCTCCTAATACCCATCTGTGATATTAAAATTAATAAAATTTTAATATAACTAGGAACATAAACAAATATTTTAGATGAGCCCAACACATTTATTTTAAAATTCACATCTGCTAAAATTTTCACCTAAAGTACTAGAAATCATTTGTTTAGTTTTCAATAGTTTTGTAATGTATGAGAATTAAGCATGCATTATCTTTTATTTTCAACAATTTATGCTTGTGATTATGCTTAATTCAGCTTCCAGCCATAAAGTGGCCATCAAAATAATTGGTTAGACTTTTATTATGGAAGAAATAAAAATCCAAGGTGGAAAACAGTATGTTCAGGAACCCACTGAAACATCAGTTAAATCCAAAATAGCATGGTGACTATAGACCAGGTACCAACAGCATCCGCTACATCTATGCAGCATAGCTGATCTGCTATTCAACATGAAATTTAAGCAATACATTCTCAAAAAGGTCAAGAATGTCTAGTGATACTCACTGATTTAGCACTTAAGGATATTCTATTATGTCAGCAGGTAGAAGATTCTAGCCCTGAGATTAAGGTATTTAATCCAGGACAACAAAAAGTTGTGACAGAAAACTACATATCTGTCTAACTGTACTGAGTTATAAAAGAGAAACAATTCTGTTACACTTTGATTGCGAAAATAATATTCTGTGTCTCAGGAATTCATTTAATACATCTGAATATACCATATTAAGAAATACACTATTTCTCAATACTGCTAAACAGTTCCTGCAGTCTCAGCCAGGGAAGTTTTTCACAGAGACAAACAGCAAACAGACAGAAGACAATCTCCAAGCTTTAGGGTCACCAGAACAGGCCTGATTTTTTCACAGGCCAACCACCACCTCCCACATTGTTTAAGATTACAGAGATATTAACATACAGTAAGGGTAGGATGCTGAATATTTCACATAATTAGTCAGCAGGCACCATTAGAAGTACAGAATGAAGACAGAACAATTTTCTCTTCTGTTTTTTTCCAGGTAGGAGACATTTATAAAACCCTAAATATTATTATTCTATCCTTCCTTGTACATTTTGCAGACAGCTAATATGTGTTATCTATTCTATTTTTTTTATCTATCTATTTTTCCTGGGTGCCTTTTTTGCAAACCCTTTGCATTCTAATACCAAAGTTATCTGCTTAGGGCATGCTTTATTTTTCTATTGTTAGGGCGAAAATTCCAACAAAATCCAAACCTTTATACATTGAGATTCTAGAATTTGTGAGACCATTCTAATTTTACATTAGACTTGAAAATTCTGCGATTCAAAAATAGAAGTCAACTGTCGATATTATGGGCTTAGTATTAGTCTCCAGTGATAATGGCTACATCATTTATTATCTGGGTTAATATCAAACATACTGAACCCCTCCTTATACCCATTACTAATTCCACCTATATACTTAATCTCAAGAAAGCTTTTCATGCAGTCACTATTTTCATAAATTTTAAGATAATTTTCTTTTTTTTTATTCTTTGGGTTTTTGGGTTACACCTGGAAGTGCTCAGGGGTTACTCCTGACTCTATGCTCAGAAATCGCTCCTGGCAGGCTCAGGGGACTATAGTGATGTCGGAATTAGAACCACCGACTTTCTGCATGAAAGGCAAACACCTTACTTCCATGCTATCTCTCCGGCCCCGATAATATTTTTTTTACTGCCAAATATCTACTTATGTTTAAAATGTCCCATTTTACTATCCAAATACCTACTTACGTTTTAATTTTTCCTATTCTCTCCATTCAAAGTGCATACATCAGATTATGACTCAATGCTCCATCCAATTCCATATTTCAACACAGTTTTGTCTTCAGGGTCATACATAATTTGTATTATAATGTAGAAGTACTATATCTATTTTAGTAAAATTAACCTATACAACCTGATTTGTTATTAATATTAATCTAGGCCATTTTTCCTTAGCAGCTTGTCATATAAGCATTGTATTTTTGTACGATGTACAAAGATTTTATGGATTTGAGTTAGCTAAATGAAGATGACATAGACAGACATATCTATTTTTATCACTTATATATACTTTCTATATTTTCTCTCCTATTGTCAAGATTTGATTTTCATGAAAAAATGAATTACTGCCATACTGCCCACATATGAATAGCATGCCTGACATGCCAAGTTCAAGAATGTCAACTCTGCCTGATTCCAAAGTCACTCATTATCTCATGACCAGGTACTAAGTAGCTACTGGACCTCATCATGTGACAACTTTGATGCTTTCATCTGGTTTTCTTCTACACAAACTACAACTTGTGTCCATTAATATGTAAAACCACTACTATTCTTTTTTTGAAGAAAATCTATAAAATATCCACATTACAACCAGAACTTTGGATTCTCAGGATCAAATTATTAAGAAGAACTTGTACCAGCATCTATAGCTGGTATTACACATTGAAAATCTTTAAATTATATACTTAATGTGCCAAAGGAGAATTTTTAAAATGTCAAACTTTCCCCTAAAATTAAAAAAAAGTTCTACAAAGTTCTTTCTGTTAGTGATAGGGGGTAAATGCAATGATATATCCTAATAGGAAATGTTCTGTGGTCTCAAAACAATGTAATTACTTAAAAAGATTTTATAACAAGACCTTGGATGAAACAGGATTCTTTCTCAGCTCTTTGCTGCTGTACTTGAATTGATCAGGGAAATAAACATATTATCTAAACTTATTTGTCAGCTATTTCTATTTTTCTACTCAATGAGATTCATTAATAAAGTTGACTAATCCAATCTTTGTAATATCAATAAAATTAAATTTTTTGAAGACCATTTGAAAGTTATATTTCTAGGAAAGGCCACAGATATTTGATGATGCCTCCATAGTAGTCCAGTTTTCCTTACTTGGTATTGAAATTTCTCACTGACATCCCATTAGATTTACACCAGTTTCCACAGTTTTCTAATCAAGATATGACATCTACCACAGAAATAACCTTTGAAATCTACTACCTCATTATTAGGCAGTCCATGTCTAAGACTGTGTGGTTATTTATGGACTAAATGAATAGTCAGGCTTGGTTTTTAGAAAACTGACACCCAAGAAAAAATCTTGGAATCACTTGCCATTTATCAAAAAACTTGTTTGTATTTTCACATTGGAAGATGTCTTCCAAATGGAAAAGTTTTCCATTTCTTAATTTCCACATTTATATTTGTACACTTGTATTTCTGTACTTTTGTATGTTTTTATGTATTTGTTTGTGGTCACATACAACAGTTTAGGGTTTATATCTGGCTGTGTGTTCAGGGATTACTCCTGGATTTCTATGGAGTGTGATGGAGGGATTTTTATGGAGTGTGGTGGATCAAACCTGAGTCAGTCATATGCAAAACAAGAAACTTATCCACTGTATTATCTCTCCAGTCATAGTATGGTAATTTTTTTTGTAAGAATGATACTAGAGCTGTAGGATCTGAAAAATATGGTTCTTCTTTCTCCTGAACTATAACTCTGATAACAAGCTTGGGTTTTTTGGGGGGAAGAATTAGCTAATGTTTAGTATAAATACTTTTAACCTTGAAGGTCATTTCTCAAGGAAACCTGTTCTCTATCTGAATAAAATTTAGGTCTGTGAACCAATTATATTGGAACTAAGAGGTATGATTTTCCAAAACAGAAAACAAAAAATTTTCCAAAAATATTTTGATATTTTCATCTTATAAGTTAAATCATTCATCAACAGATAATCTTCTTTGTCCTAATCTTTTTTTGTCTCTTGGTTTACAAATAATCATCCCAGATACCTACAAAGAAGCAAATCCATCTTGCTTCAACCTACCAGTTTCTGTTTTTCCAGGAGATTCCATCCCATTGTCACTATCAAGGGTATATTTTTTAAAAGACTGAAATTTGTATATAAAAAATGATATCTAAAATGTTTATTTAGTTTTATTCAGTTCACAAATGAATTTTAGTAGTTGATTAATTTTTCTACCAATACACTCAGTTATGGATTGAATATAGTTTGCATTTCATTAGTAAGAAAGACATGAATTTTGAATTTGTGTAATACTATTAAATACTATTAAATAAGACATAAATAAAAGGTTACATATGCTCTACAGACTGAAACACAGATTAGGTAATTCATCATTTAATAAAGGTATTGAATAGTTATAATTACATATTATGACCATTTGAAAATTGAACATAGTGGCCAAAATTTTAAAACTGATGGAACTATCCCAGTCATTATGTAATTGAGTCTGAGAATCCCTGAAAACAAACAAAAAAATTCACAAGCTGTCACTCAGTAGAAGAAATGACACAATCTATCATTGTGATAACTAAATTAGAATTGCTAGATAATGTTGTGGTTCATTTTTTTTAAGAAATATCTTTGCCACAGATATTTTTTCATATTAAAGGTATAAATATGTGACTATTACCACATAAACTATATAAAATATGTCCTAGTTGGGGGTCCTTTCTTCCTGAAAAATATATGCAAACATTTTATTACACTGATAAGAATAAATACTACACTTGATCTTAGTCAAAACACGAGAAGCGGTATATACAAACATTAAAAAAAAATCGTTTCATTTGCTTTTGACTCACACCTAAATGTACTCAGTATTGAATTGTGGTTCTATGCTCAGGGATCACTCCTGAGGTACTCTGGGAACCATAAGTGGTTCCAAAGATTGGCCAAAGCAAGGTAAGTCTGTTGTGCTATCTTTCAACCTAAATATTATAATTTTATCAGTTTTTAAATATAAAATAAGATATAAATGAACAGTTCTCCATTGAATATATGTATGAACAATTTAAATGTTACTCTTTAATTCCCAAATTTTTAAGTACTAGAAGCAGTAATAAATGGAAAATTAACTGCCTACAATGGAACTGTCATATCATATAATAAGTTAAACTAAAATGTTAGAAAATAAATAAATTATGTTTGTGAATCATTTTTATACATAAAGTATTCCTAGAGTGAGCATAAATTTACACACCATTCCAAAATGAAGTACAAAACCCATAGATTTAGAATATACCCTTGTTAGTGTTTGCCTTCCTGATTCACAAATGTTTTAAGGATAAAAATCTGCTTATTATTATTTTTAAAATAATTATTCACAACTTGCCTTTTGATAGTACTTATTTGGACCTGAATATCATGAATACAACCAAAGTATACAATGAACCTGCATACTGCATTTACAAAAATGACACTATCTGGAGAATGCTTGAATTGATTATTTCAAACTATTAAACTTAAGCTTTTTAAGAAAAGGAATTGACTATTAATTTTAATAAATTGAATTTTAGAAAATTTTGTAGACAAGAAAAGCAAACCTACAAGAAATTTTGACAACGCAAATTAAATTGCTTAAATTAAACTACATATCTATGTAAATAAAAAATTAGATAAGTTGCAAATTAAAATAATAGTTGACATTTATCAAATTGAATGATTTAAATAAAGAAAAATTTCTTATTAAGAGAGAAGACAAATTCCTGATACCAACAAGAATTGAGTAGATTGGGGCCAAAGCAGTGGCGTAGCAGTGGTACATTTGTCTTACGCGCTGCTGACCCCGGACAGACCATGATTAGATCCCAGGTGTCCCATATGTTCTCCCAAGCCAGGAGCGATTTAGCAATTTCTGAACACATAGCCATTAGTAACCCTTGAGCATCATCAGGTGTGGCCCAAAAGCAAAAAACAAAAAAAAACAAAAAAACAAAAACAAAACAAAACAAAAAGGCAAAAGTTGTGTAGATATATGGAGGGTTTTTTTTTTCTTGCAGTCCATCCTAGGTCAGCAGCATGCAAGGCAAATGCCCTACCACTGCACCACTGCTCTGGCACCAGATATGTGGATTTTTTTAACTTACTATTAAATTAAAAAGAAAATTTAGAGGCTGGAGCAGTGGTTGCAAGCGGTTTTGCATCTGCCTTCGTGCACGCTAAACCTAAGGACGGACCACGATTTAATCTCCAGGCATCCCATATGGTCCCCCATGCCAGGAGCGATTTCAGAGTGCATAGCCAGGAGTAACTCTGAGCATCACAGGGTGTGGTCCAAAAACAAACAAAAAAATTAAAAATGGAATAAAGGTAAGTATAGCAGTGGAATATGACAAATGCAAAATATTCAGCAAAAAATAAAGTATATTCTTTTGCAATACTCAGAAAATGTAGAATGTAACTCAAGAAAATTATGGTAAAATATGAATTTTTATTTTATAATTCTACATGATATTACTGACTCAGACATCCAATTCTAAGATAAGTTTTAATATATTAATCTGATTTCAAAGAGGAGAGCTAGGTAAAAGAAAGTGATGGTGTAAAGGAAGAGGTGTTGGAGGAAGAAAGAGGAAAATGTAAGCATTGAAAGAGGAACAGAGAGAAGGAAGAAAATAAAAGCACAAAAGAATATTAATTATAAATCCAATTTTAAATATAAACTTACTCCTGTGATGAAAAGATGAATTAACAGTGATGAAAAGAATCAATCAACAGTGAAAGCAACCAGATGGTATTTGTTAGGAGATTTCAATAGTAATATATTAAGTTCTAACAAAAATATTAGCATTGTAGGAGATAAAATTCTGTAGCAAGAATTGAATTAAATTTTCTCAAGTATCTGAGCTACAAAATATTTGAAATCCTGCATCTGTTTGTTTCCACAGATGACCTCACACCTAGGTCTCATTCAAGTAATGCATGTAGTCTGCCACAAATAAGCATCTCCAGCCAAAGCTACTGATAATTGGGATGAAAGACTTACATAGGGTTCAAATCTTAGAGACCAAAAAAAAAAAAAAGATGAAATAGACTGATTGTAAGCAGTAAATTTAAATAAAAGAATTAAACAAAGATTTTACAGAGAAATTAAACAAAATCTCTGTTTTGTTTGTGGACAAATGTTATTTTAAAATGTGTTGTTATAAAAGTACTCTGAAAAATACAGAATTAATTTTTTCAATCATAGAGGTTTCAGTAGCAACATAAGAATAGTGGGTTGTACACTAGATCCAGTAAACTTTTACATAAAGTTTTTATTCTGTTATTCATTCCATCCTGGAAAGCTAGAATCACAGTGTGAGTAAAAATGTATAGATGAAACTAGGACAGAAATTTAACTCTATATCTTGTCAGATAATGTAACAAACTATCAAAGACTAGAGTAACACTAAAAAAAAAATTAAAATCAATATGAATTCCAGACAGGCATTCTACTGCTCTAACTCATTAACTTTGCCATAATAGTTGTTAGTGTAGTTATTTCTCTAACAGCATTCACAGGCAGGGGTGAGGGAGGAGGGTTATAATTGGTGGTGGGAATGTTGCACTGGTGAAGGGGGTTGTTCTGTTTATGACTGAGACCCAACTACAATCATTCTTATAACCACGGTGCTTAAATTAAAATATTATTAAAAAATAAAAATTAAAATTCAACATGAAGAAACTTGTGAAGAGTTTGGGAACAGATGGTATATTCTCTTCTTTCATAGATCTTTATTTTGTGCTTAAACAATACAGAAATAAGCTAGAGGTTAGGTCGAAAACTAAATTATAGAATCTATCTTGGGCAAAAATACAAAACACTAATATGAGCAAAATATGACATTATTGAAGAAAATATGTTTTCTTATTGTATAATGCAATTTAAACAGATTTGTAATATAGAGATATAAAAACACATAATTTTACATACAGCAGAGACACTACTATATTAGCAAAAACACCAGCTGTATTATCAGGTGGTGCCAAATAGAAGCAGATTGTCTTCTGAATTTACCTTATGCCTTTATATGTAAGAACTGAACTAAGATAAGCCTTGTCAAAGCAGAACTGTTTGTAAAATAATCAATACTTCAAAAATATAATTTTTAGGACATATGTTATGTTCTAAATACTACTGTATTTTCAATATATGTCTAATCCTGAAAAATTAAGTAGCATCTATTCTAATCTCCATATGAGGGAGAAAAACAAGTTATAAAATTTAAACAGCCTGGGCCAGAGAGATAGAATGGAGGTAGGGTGTTTGCCTTACATGCAGTAGGGTGGTGGTTTGAATCCCGGTATCCCATATGGTCCCTTGAGCTTGTTAGGAACAATTTTTGAGTGTAGAGCCAGGAATAACCCCTGAGCACTGCCGGGTGTGACCCAAAAACCCAAAAAAAAAATTTAAACCAACTTTACATAATAGAAAGCATGATAAGTATTAATTTATTTAACACATTGAACATTATTTAACACATTTATTGTTATCATAAATTATAAAATATAGCACTTGATGGCTGAGCCTAAAGGTGATATTTCAATATTTCATTCTATTTCAATATTGCACACTGTTCACAGTAACCAAAATATGGAAACAATCAAAGTCTTCAATAACACATGGAGAGTCAAAGAAACTGCAATATAGATGCTCAATGAAATACTATTGAACTATAAGAAAAGATGAAATCATGCAATTTTTCACTCTGGGATAGAATTGAAGTCATCAGGCTAAGTGAAAATAAACAGGAGGCATGATGTATGGAGGAAGATGATCCTATTTCTGAATACAAAGAAAGAGTGAGGAAACAGCAAATTGTCAATAGCAATAGAACCTAGAAATTGGCTTAATAACTATAAACTGAGTTAATTTGCCAAGAGGATAGAGTGAGGATTATGTTACGAGGGAGTCTTCAGATATTGATGAAAGGAGCCGACAATGATGGTAGATGTGGAGCTGGAACAGTGTCTGCCTCAAACTATTATTGATATTATTATAAATCACAATGCCTAAATAAAAATTAAAATATATATAATTGATACCAATAGAACATTTACTTGAATGTATATTTATTTATAAAGAACTGATTAAAATGTTACAACTCACTTCCTAATTTATATATATATTATAGTTTTCTGATTTTCATTAGAAAATCAATTTTCATTGATAATTTATTATAAATATTTTGTTACTATATTTAATAAGGTTGATATTGTCATTTGTTTTCATATAAATTACTTAGTTTAAAACTATGTATCATATAGTTGTCATAGATTATCACAATACATCTGGTTCCAGGAAAATGAGAGTGAAATTATTTAAAAAAGAGAGAAAGGGGCCATAGAGGTGGTGCAAGAGATAAGGCATCTGCCTTGCCCATGCTACCCTAGGATGGACCATGGTTCGATCCCCCATATGGTCCCTCAAGCTAGGAGTGATTTCTGAGCACATAGTCAGGAGGAACCCCTGAGCATCACTGAGTGTGGCCCAAAAGAAACAACAAAAATTAATAAATTAAACAAATAGGAGAGAAAGAGGAGTCAGAGAGATAGTTGATCTTTCTGTTACTTAATTTGTTCCAGAAAACTAGTGCTTCAGGCACATATTGGTGTGTAAAATGGTGTGCTACTATGTGGATGACAGTTTAAAACAATTGGAGATGTCACATGTGGAAGCAAAGTCTAAGAATTCCAAGCACTTTTATTAGGTTGTGTTTGTTCTGGCGATGTCAGCCTAAATACTGACTTACCTGGAGTTTGGTCAGATTGTGTCTCTGTAGAGAGCCGTAGAAGAGTGGTGAAACAGGGCCATTGTAAAGGGGTGATGCGGGTGATAGGAGCAGCAGGCTTGGCTTGTGCAAGGTGAGAACGTGGCCTGCCCTCTCAAAAGAGTGTTGGCTTTCAATTGCATGGCTGATATACTTTTAACTTTTCATCACTTGGTATACATCTCTTTCAAGTAAAGAGTCAATCTCTGGAGATGACCAAATGCACACAGGGACACTGCATTTGTGGGCATGGTTTTGGCTGACAAGGCCTCCGGGAGTACGGAAAGGAGAAGGTAGGGTACATGCACTCACTCCAACTAAGTCCTGGTGTTGTCGGCCCAAATACTGGCATTCCCGAAGTTTGGTCAAATTTGTGTCTCAGCAGAGAGTTGAAGCTGAGTAGTGGAGCACATGCATGGCCAAGGGAGTGATCGTGGGTGAAAGGTGCAGCATATTCTGTCATATTTCAGTTTGAATATGGAAGGAATCTAAATTCCTTTCTTAAATGTATCTAAATTCTTTCCTTCCAAGCTCCATAAAAAAACTTTTATTGAATCTTTTCTGTCACACTTACATGCACACTACAGTCTCAATTTAATTCTGTGGTGAATGCAGTTTCTTAGCATTGTTTTGGATTATGTGCTTTTCTAGAGCAAGCAATGATAAGATAATGAGCATCAATCATTTTCAACTTCTCTACTACCCAGCACCCTTTGCCTTACAGCGTAATTCAAATAATAGGTATATTCAAAATGTTTTCAGAGGCTTAAGTTGTTCTGCCAAGAGGGAAAAATAGTATGTTTACTATATTTTATTAATTTATTATTTGTGGTAGGCCCAAAACCTGGTGGTACTCGGTGCTTAATCCTGTATTTGCACTCAGGGAGGATTCCAAGAGGCAGTTATATACTTACATGATACCCTAGAATCCAATCTATGTCAATTTTGTGCAAGACAAGCTCACTACATGCTGTACTCTGACTCATGAACCTTATGCTTGTCTACTGATTTATGGCATCTCTTTATTATGAGCAAAGAAAATGGTTTTAGAATTACATCTGTTCATATTTTTATGCATTGGTAGGAACATATACTTAACTATATACGTTAATTATGTTAATTAATAAAACATTTAAGCTCTTTACAATTATTTTATACTGTTGAATTATTTACAACAAAAGGGTCTTAAGTTCATAAATGCATTAGAATAGTTGAAACTTGAGTGCTGTTTCACATTAAAATTCCAAATTTTTCAATATCAAAGAGCACAGGGGTTATGGCTCATGCTTTGCATGAATTCAACCCAGCTTTGATAGACAGAACCAAATTGTTTTTAAGTATCCCACCTAAGCTGGATTAACTTCTTCCCAAGAAATTTTAGTAGTTTAATTCTGTATATATTTTTGAGTGTCCTTCAATGTTTGTAATTTCAAATAGAAAGAACCAATATGATTATAAGGTTACTTTCAAATTATACTGGAGGGCAACTAATGGGGCATAATTTTATATGTTTTATATATACTTATATTTTACTTAAATTATTTTTAAAATATTTCCAAAGCATCTATGATATGGAAAAATAAATTTATCGCATTTTATTTGGGGGGTTATGGCGCTGAGCTCATTGCTTATTCCTGACTCTGTGCTCAGAGCCTGACCTGCTGCACTATTGCTTGGTCCCTGGAATATCAACATTTGTAAAAAATTTATTTACAAAATTTTACAATAAAAGTTAAATTAATAATAATTATTATTTTAATTTATAGTTCTACAAATAAAATATAAAATGATAGTTATAAATGTTTGTTTCATCACTACAATTATCAATGAAGGAATGGGGAAAGAAGCAGAACGTTCTCATTATTACTATAGTTTCTCTGATTGAAGACAGTGACACCTATCATTTTGATTACATCTTTAGACAAGGATTGAGTTTAGGAATTTACTCTTTTAAGGTATGATTCTTATACATAACTAAACAAAATAATTCTTAATTGGATTTATCAGTTGATAAAAAAAAACATAACTGTGAAATCTTTCTCTTAATATAGACTTATGGGAAATGTCATTACTGAAACTTCAAATCATCTTCTTTCCAAACATAAAATGCAAGTATATATTTTAATTTTCTTATGAATTTCAGGCTTAGTTAACAGTAGTTAAAACTAAGTTTCCAAGGGGCCAGGCAGTGGCGCTGGAGGTAAGGTGCCTGCCTTACCTGCGCTAGCCTAGGAGACGGACCGCGGTTCGATCCCCCGGCGTCCCATATGGTCCCCCAAGCCAGGAGCGACTTCTGAGCACATAGCCAGGAGTAACCCCTGAGCGTTACCGGGTGTGGCCCAAAAAACAAAACAAAAAAAAAAAAAAAACAAAAAAAACTAAGTTTCCAAGCTAAATTGGATGAAATGGGAGCTTACACCATAACTTTAAATTCCTACCATAGAACTTTAGCCTGTAATATTAAAAAAAAAATCACTGCAATAACCAAGCCACATGTTTTCTAAATCTTTGCATAGTAAGTAGAAAAAGGAACATTTTATGAATTAAAAGGCTATCTCTTTTTTGTGCAGAGTTGAAATGATCATCATAAGGACAGAAGCTACCACTATTTGATGTAGATAATTTTGAAATTGATTCTGCATTAATTTCTTCCATCTCTCAAAGAAAGAAATCTTATTTCTTTGTAAGGCATAAAAATAACTTTATTTTTTTCTAATGCATAAAAATAGATCTAAACTTATGTTTAAGATCACAACACAAGAAAAAGGAAATATGTGGATTATAACCATTTTATCACATTTTGATAATTCATAGAATTGTAATGATAAGCATCTTGCTTTATTTTAACAATGTTAAATAAACAAAGTATGCATATCTGTTCTGAAAATAGTTCAATTGTCATTATTAGAATTAAAACCTCTTGGGCGTAGAGATAGCACAGTGGTGTTTGCCTTGCAAGCAGCCGATCCAGAACCAAAGGTGGTTGGTTTCGAATCCGGTGTCCCCATATGGTCCCCTGTGCCTGCCAGGAGCCTATTTCTGAGCAGACAGCCAGGAGTAACCCCTGAGCAACCTGCCGGGTGTGGCCCAAAAACAAAAAAAAAAAAAAAAAAGAATTAAAAACTCTTCATAGAAAACAATTTAATTAACGTAACATAATGCGTTACAGGATAATTCTATGCTAGTGAAGTAGTATTCTAGTACTAATCAGCCTTTTAAGTAAGCATACTGCATTTTGTCTGACTTTAGAATATTAGCTCATTTTACATGTCATGACTCAAGGTGGATCAATAGGTCAATGGTCAGACTGAAAAGGGGAGAAGAGGAAGATATGTACAAATCATAAACTTGATACTTAATTCTTGAATTAATGCAAAATTGACAGCTGTGCATAAATGATAGCACATTATAGTTAGACACTAAATACTTCAATAGTCAAATAAATAATGTAATAACCTTTTTGCATAACATTTCAGAAGTGATTATCTAAGCATACCTCAGGCAGTTTTTGTACAAGTAAAATATTTATATCTATTCAATTGTGACTTAATTATCGCATACCTTTTAATCCTATAATTAGAAAAGAAATGATTCAATTTCTCTACTTAAAAGACTAATTCTGCTACTAGATACAGTATGTATTTCTGATTTTCTTATTTTGAGATAAGTTCATTAATTATTTAAATTGTAGCATTGGCATTCTTCCCACTAGAAGGTAAAGACAAAATTTAGAAATAAATGTAATCTGCTTTGTTCAAAGTAGAATAAACGTAGATTTTTAGTACTAAGAGCATGTTTTTAGTACTAAGTTCATGTCTTGCATGAATCCTGACTTCACTTCGATCCCTGGCATACTATCTAGCTCCTAAGTACCAACAGAACTAATAAAGGACAAAACCAGAAGTGAGTTCTGGATCCTGTCAAAAGAGGCTTCCTCACATAAATAAATAATGTAATGCTTGGTATATTTTTAATATTTTGAATAATTAGAAAACAACTATGTACTTATTCTAAGGAAACATAGACTCTTAAGGCCTTTTGTCAACCATAAGCGGACTTCTATCCCTTTAAGGGTAAAGATGTCAGTTACCAGAAGCTCTTGAAACTCCTGCAGGACAGTTGACCCAGGGGTATATAAAGCTGGGGCTGAAGTGCTGGGGGTCAGGCAGGCTGCCAGATTGCTCCTGCTGAATGGTCTCTGCTTGAATGCTGGAGAACTGCCTACAGGACTCACTACTCTTGCTTTTTGCTGCTTCTGCTACTGTTTCTTTTTGCCTGGTCTATTGTCTGGCTGACTTCTTACCCCTCTCCTGACTCTCTCTCCCTCTTCTCTCTCTCTTCTCTCTCTCTCCTCTCTTTCTTCTCTCTCCTCTCTCCTCTTCTTTCACCGCTCTTCTCCTTTCCTCTCTCCTCTCTCTCTCTCTCCCTCTCTCTCTCTTCTCTCTCTCTCTCTCTCTCTCTCTCTCTCTCCTCTCTGTATAAAACAACTGGTCTGTTTGCTTGTATCTCCCCTTAATTAAACCCTGTTTCTATTTTAATTTTTAGAAATTTACTTTATTATTATTATTTTTGGAATTACAAGTCTTCATCAAGGTATATTTAAGGTATACTTAGAAACAGTGAATAGGGCAATTCCCACCACCAGTGTTGACCTCCTTCTTCCCACCACTTTTTCCCAGCATGCATCCATGCCTCCACTATTAAACCCCTGGACTATTAGTATAACAGGTTTCTTTTGTGTATAGCTTGTTGTAGTTTGGATATCTTTGGTTTTTGTTTGTATGTTTCTTGTTTTTTGGGGGGGTCACACCCTGTGGCACTCAGGGGTTACTCCTGGCTCTGCGCTCAGAAATCATTGCTCCTGGCAGGTACAAGAATCATATGGGATGCTGGGATTCAAACCACCTTTTGTCCTAGGTCTGCAGCATGCAGGTCAAATGCTCAATCACTGTGTCATTTCTCTGGCCCCTAGTTTGGATCTCTTGATTATATTGTTATTGATTTTGGGTTGGGTATTTAGGTCTGGTCATATTTTATTTCTACTCAGTGCTCCTGAGACTTCTTTGCTCCTGCACCATTCACTTTTTTATTTTTTCAATTTGTGAAAAGCTATAGAAATATGTAGAACAAGATGATTCATGTTCTATGATTCTATTTAAAAAAAGAAAACAACAAACAACAAAAAAAAGTGGATGGGTAGCCTCTGTCTAGATGTTATAAATTATAAATTTAAAAATAACATAAAAAGAAAAGGGGGGCTGGTGTGGCAAGGTGTCTAGTTATTATTATTGTTGCTTTTATTTGGTTTGGTTTGGTTTGGTTTACATAGTAAGTATTGAGAAAATTGGAAAGGAAATTCCCCTTGGCCTAAGAGGTACAGGGTGTCTCCACAAGAAGCCGACTATAGACTCCACACATGGTTCATATGTTCGAACCACAAGGCTTATCTTTATGGTGCCAGTAAATGTCTGCTCAGTTGTAGTTGTTAAATTCAGTCCTCTACCATTGGAGATCTTGGTTTTTACACAGATCCTAGGATGAAGTCTAGGATAGAGTCTCTCTTTAAGGTTCCAGAATTCTGCTCAATCAAGGTTGTTGTAGTCTGTCTTAATAGTGATCTTGGTTTCTGCACAGATCAAGGAATGGAGTATCATCTGATATCATCTCACTGTTAGGTGATGAGGTAGGGCAACCTGCCCTTACATAAAGTTGGTGCTGTTTCCTTATCAAGAAGAACTATAATTTTTTTCTGTTTTTTGGGATCACATCTGAAGATGTTCAGAGGATATTCCTGGCTCTGCTCTCAGAAATCACTCCTGGTAGGTTCAAACAATATGGGATGTTGGGAATCAAACCAGGTCCACTCTGAGTTGACCACTGCAAGGCAAATACTTTACCACTTTGATATAGCTTTGGCCCCAATAGGATGAACCTAACCTGGGCAAAAATTGGTACCAGAGTGGTACTTAGGACTCCCAGAGGAAAGCTTTGCTTCCTAATGTTGCTGCAGGGAACTGTGCCAGTTCTAAGTTTGAGGTTCTGGGGTTCAGGTTGGAAGGCATAATGTTCGATCACATGAGGGTCTAAGTTCAATCCCATAACACATGAACCGGAAGAAAGTCCTCAGTAATTGGAGGACCTATGGGATGCCAGGATATAACCCCCATTCTTCCTGGATTGGCCATGTGCAAGACCAATGCCCTACCACTGTGCTATCTCTCTGACCCATCCAGAAGTGGAATTTAATGGAGTCTCTCTAAGGGTAAAAATTTTTGGAATTAATACTCACATGAAAAAGCACTAATTTGAAATCACTGATAAATTTTGGTATTTGCACAGATCATAGGATGAATTCTAGAGTCAAATATTTCTTTATGGTTCTAGGAGTTCTTCTTTGTCAAGGTTGTTGTAGTCAGTCTTCTGTATTTAGTAATCTGTTTTTTGCACAGATCCTAGGACAAAGCCTCTAATATATATAGTCTTTCCTTATGGTTCAGAAGTTCTGTTCAGTCATCGTTGTCAAAGTCAGACTTCTGGAATTAGAGATCTTGGTTTTTGTATAAATCCTTAGGCCAAAACTTAGGCTAGGGTTTTACCTTATTGGCTCCAGGAATAAGTTCTGAATCAGTCGGGATTGTCAGGGTCAATCTTCTGTATTAGCCGACTCTTGGTTTTGGCGCATATATAAAGGATGGAGTGTCTTCTGATTTTATCTTACCATTAGGTGATGAGGTAGGGCTGTCTTCTTTTAGATCAAGTTTGTTGCTGTTTCCTCATCATCAGGATATCGTAATCTTGAAAGTTTCATTTAGCAAAACTTTACACCTAGCCAGTGAGGAACAATGTAGGCATGGATTGTTTACAATATAGATTGGTTAGACATAGGGGAGTCCACTGTTATACAAACTCATGCCCACTTACTAGACAAACATTAGAGATATATTCATAAGTTATTTTTTTGGAGACCTGATCCTCATAGGATGGGTCTGAGTGCTTAAGAAATAATTGAATTAAGAAAATATAAATAACTATCTAAATTATAGATTAGGAGCAAAAGAAGAAAGAGAAAAAAATAGAACAGAAAGAGAAGGGAGAGTGGTAAAAAATTAATAAAAGATAAGTTAAAAAAAATAGTAACCCAACCTCAGGGTGGGAAAGTTTTCCAATTTCTAGTTGCTTTGGCTATAATCAACTTAATTTTTGAGACAACTCAAAATTGTAACATCATTATTGTTCTCCTTTACTTCCTGTCACTCTGAGGCATAGATCTATTTTATTTAATTTTTTGTGGGGGAGGGCATATGCCATACCTGTGATTCCCAGGGGTTACTCCTGACAAACAAACTGAGGAATAATTTTTGTAGGGGTTTATGAGGACCATATAACATGATGGGGGATTAAACCAAAGGGGGCCCTCATACAAGGAAAGCACCCTACCCACTGTGCTCTCTCTCAAACCCTCTGACGGCAAAGACTTTAAGAAACCAATCCATGACCTCCTGGAATAGTTAGAGTGAGAATGTAATTTAGTCAAAGGCTTCCTTAAAGCATTAACAATTTTGGGGGGTGTCACACCTGTGGCACTCAGGGGTTACTCCTGACTCTTCACTCAGAGATGGCTCCTGGCAGGCTCGGGGGACCATATGGGATGCTATGAGTTAGCCACTTGTAAGGCTACTATTGTAAGGCTACTACCCTACTATTGTGCTATCGCTCCAGTTCCACTCAATAACAATACTGTACCTTAGGTCCTGAACAAATAGTAAATCTGAATTTATTTTCTCCAGTCTATCTTTGTATCATTTCCTTTCTTTCCATTTTGGTACTTCCCTAAATTGAACAAGCTTTAGTGTGTCTTCTGCACACAGCTTTTGTACTATCTCTCACCTTAACTTTGAGCTGCTTTCCCCCTTCCAACACATGCTGCCTGATGCCAGCATGGAGAAGCACTTTACATTAAACTTAAGCATCAAAACTGTAAGGTGCCCATAGCTGGAGTGAATGCTGTCAAGCATTGTCCTGAGCCCCCATTTACAGCTGGGTTTCCCCCCACCCCAGTAGTGTAGGAATATTAACACTTTTGGTAGTGCATGAAATACAGTTACAACATGTGCATAAAGCTTAATATTAATACTAACATGCTTCCTCAGTAAAAAAAGAGAGAAAATAAAAAGGTTACTATCTCACACATAGTTTATATTTTCGATGTCTTCATATTTTACTTTATCTGTTCCCATTTTGAGAAAGCCATTCTTCTACTTCTTGTGCTATGGATTTTTCTGTCCATCTGTCAACCATATATCAAATATTGTTTCTTTGAAGTTTTCCTTAAGCCCTTAATATTTTTAAATCTATTTTTTTCTGTAAGTGTTACACTTTGTCCCATAGATTTATAATTTTATTAATATGTTTTAATCTTTCTTTCCACTTTCAAATTTAGATTCATGTGTTACTGTGATAATGTGCTTATTAAATATCATACAAAAGGGAACATCTGGACCCACCTGTGTGTTTTTGTTGAAGCCAAGACCCTGAGTCTGCTTAGAGCAGAAGAGTAGGTAGCAGGGTAACAGCAAGGAAATAATCAACAACAGTCAGATTTCAGGAGACATGAAGTTTTATTATTAAGGCCCTAATCTTCATGTGCATATCTCACATGGCTTCTAAGCTAATTAGCCCCTCTGCACCCAACCTGTCTATCTCTCCATGCTGTATCTTTTTTGCTGAGTTTCTACCTCTCCCTACCCCCAAGCAATCCCTTAAATGACCAACCACAGACCCCTCCCAGCTATGGGAAGGTCTCCCTCTCCAAGTGAAGTAGGCAGGAAGTTGGGGGAAGGGTAACAATAAGCATGTGTTTAGGTAGATGTGGATCAAAATGTTTACTACATCTGCCTCTAAGATCTAGCAGTAAGACCTGAGCACATCTGATTATGGACCAATCAAAAACTAAATTTAATAAATAATTTTTAATGTTTGTTTTAGGTCTGTTGTCACTCACCACTTGATGGTCAATGACTCAGAGATAAGAACTGGTATAAGAAAAAATAGATTTAGAAATTTTCTAGTAGCCTAGAAAATATACCATTTTTCTTGACTTTGCAAAACATCCTAATCTCAGACTCCGTTTGAGGTTTACAAGTGGCTAGTGGAGGAAGCAACAAAAGTAGACAACAGAAGCAGGCTGCTGGGGGCAAATAGTGCTGTTGAGATCAGTGTTTTGATGAAATCACTCGGAATAATGGCTTTACCTTTGTAAGACTCAAGAGTAATATGGTCTCAAAAAAAAAAAAAAAAGTAGTAATGCAAGACGTTGTGTCCTGGCATCCCATATGATCACTAGAATCACCAGAACTAATTCCTAGTTTTATATCAGGAGGAACCACTGAAAATCAGTGGGTAGGGCTCAAAAACAAAGCAAAAAGTAAAGAAAATGTGTTATATAGATAGTAGAGTTGGTAGGATGCTTGTTTTCCGAATGATCAACCCAAGTTGGATCCCACCACTACACATGTTCCCTGATCCCTTTCAAGAGGGATCTCTAGGAACATGATATGTTCTGAGATCTGCCGATTGTAGTCCAAGAGGTAGTGATCTGGAGATAGCAAAATTTAGCAAAAACTCCCACCACATATCAGAGAGAAAGGACTCCTCCTCTCAGTGCACGGCCAGGCCTGCTGCTGTATTTTTCAGATCCCCTTCAGATAAGGGGGTCTTGGAAATAGGGCAGCTGAAGGTCATCCAGAAGCAATTCTCCCAAGAATGTTGCCTGCTTGGAGGCTCCGTCAGCTTTTTGGTTCGCTTTAGGATTCACAGCCTCTCCATTTTGCTAGTTTGGCAGCAAATTACTGCCATTTACTTAAGGGTCCACAAAGCTTTCAGAAGCTCAAGTAAATCCTGCCCACATTTAATGCCCTTTTCTCTCAGAGTTAATAATTCCACTCTCTGTTTAAAGGGCCTTGTGCACATGGACACTGTGGGCACATTTGGAGTCAATGTAAATATTTTACTCTTACTCTTGCTTCCCTCTGGAAAACCTCATGTGGAGAGGAGAGTCCAGCTGATATCTAATGAGCCTTCAATAATTGTGCCCATCCTCGCTGCATCTCTACTGCCTTCTGTGAGGTACTAAGCATCCAGCTGGTCCCAGGCATGGATTCCTGGAAGAGATTTTCTCCATGACTTTCAAACAGGCATTCATTACATCAGGGGGCATAAAAGAAATAATAAAATAGGCCACAAACATAAGCATGATCTCAGAGGTTCTCCAAGGACCAGATGGAAATCCTTGTCATTTTCTGAGCAATTAATTTTGTGAAGCCTGATATATATTATATATAATATATAATGCTACATATATTATATAGCAGGCTTCATACTATTGCTTAGAAAAATATATAAATATTATATTTATGTAAATATAATATTTATATAAATATATAAAAATTCATATAAATATATATATCTTTGACTCACAGACTGGTGAGAACAATGAATTTCTGACTTTGTAGGTCATCTACAGAGAGATATAAGGTGGACATCGCATATGTCAGAGAGAATTGTTGGAATGGTTGATACCCAAGTTCTGAGTTTTTTCACTTAATTTTTTTTCAATCATACCCAAGAAGTAAGACAGGGCTTTCAGGAAAATGAAAAGGAATATGAATCTTCTTTCATTAGTGGTGTATCACCCAAATGGGTCCTGGTAAGAAGGAATCAGCCAGCATGGGTGACAAATTACCATCCAGGAAAAGTCTAATTTCAATCAGGAAAAGTGCTTCTTGAGATTACAGCAAACACTAATAATCCAGGTCCTTATTTAGATGCTAATGAGAATATTCATGAAGCAGTTGACTACTCTTGGACAACTGCCTGAGTATTTATAGCCCAGATAGAAATTCGATTATATGTCACTTGAGGGCCCTGGAGTTTTGTATTGTTGCTTCTTGGCATTATCAAGCAATAGAATAATTTGAGGACAGTCACCTCCAAGTAGTCTTCTAGATGGAAGCGGTGAATGGTTCCCAAAGTCCCCATGTGACCAGATATAATCTCTTGGCCCACTTTTCTGCTTAGAGAGGGGGAAATTGAGGAATCTGTAGGTGATATATGTAAGTGGTGCAAGGTGATGGTGTGTTCATTTGTGGGGAGACTCAGTTTGTTCCTGTACAATATAGGGCTCATTGGAGATTTTACTATTTCTTTGGAGCTGAGGTCAAACTCCATCACCATGAACTTGCAAGCTTCTTACACGAAGAATTATAACCATTTTGGTCTGCTGAGAATTGCCATCATGCCAAATATTCATCTTGCCAACAGATCTGATTATCATGGGTCACCAATTACTATCACAAACAGCTTGACAGATTATGGATTTTTCTTCAATAAATAGCACAACCAAAAGAAGTGTTAATCAAATCCCCCACACATAGGGTTTAATTTCTCTGAGGTTACTTTAACTTCCCAGAGAAGCTATTTATGAAATGCTTCAAGATAAAATATATGGGGTAGTTTTTATTATAATTCTCTCCAATTTCTACTTATAAGTCAGAGCAACATAGTACAGCTTCCATTCTTCAATCATTGGCTCCACTGCCCCGCTCTCCTTGATGATGTGGTGAGTCTTGGCCTGACTGTGTATAAACTGTGTATAGACTGGATGGCCCTCAAGCACAACAATTAATCATATGACCACCGAACTGGGACCTAGGCACACAATCCTGTGTTACTCTTCATCTACCTCTTTGTCATGAACTCGGGTCAACTCCACTTCCAAATCTGAAAATCACAGTTTTACATTCCTAGAAGACTACATGGATGACTTTTGGGAAGTTATTATGGCTCCCCTTTGATCCCGTGTGCCAGTATAGGCCCTTATATGGAATCCTTTTTCTTTTCTTTTCTTCCCAATGAAGCTTTCTGAGGGCCCCTAGGCCCTTCTGGGCTTCCCTTTGCATATCTTGAGGCAAGTCTGCCAGTGCTAATTCATCTGGATCCAAGTGAGACTAGACTCCCAGTGGAAAGATAGGTGTGGTCTAAAGACTATGAATCAATGTTTTACTGATAAGGCCCCAGGGTTGAAGGATGTAATACAACAGACATTGCCCTTAGAGAAATCATATCTAAAGTTGAAATCCCAAGAACAAAAAACAACATATAAATAATTTTTAACCATAATTAAATCATAATAAACCGTAATTTAAGGCATAATTACAGAAAACAAGAAGCATGGTTATGCTCAGTAAGGATACTCCTTCCCTACTATATAGTTAAGGTGACCTGAACTGACCCTGTCAGCCTGCAAAGGATCAATTTATGTCTTTCTCAGTGCTTTCAGGACAGAATGCAAGAGAAAACTATGTAGCTATCCAATTCATGGGAGAAACTGATACTTTTTCTCGTCTTCCCACATTGCCTCACATTTTTTCAGATTCTTTATGCCTATGGGATACCTGCCAAACAATTAGGAAAAGCAAATGTAGCTGGAGGATTTAGACATTGTTATGTTTCTATGATTTGGTTTCAAATGGGATGGTTATTAATTCCAGAGACACTTCTTTTAGTTTTTGTTTTACTTTCCTGCTGGCCCAGACCTAGGCTTGGATATTTCAAATTATTCATCCATAATTGTTCTATACTTTCTTTTTTTTAAATTGTTTATATTTTCGAGAACTATGAAAGAAACCCTGGGGCCAGAGTGACAGTACAGTGTATGACATTTGCCTTATTACATAGCCAACACAGGTTTTAATTTTTAGCATCTCATTTGGTTCCCTAAGCACCAGCAAAAGTGAATCCAGAGAGCAATATGCAGGAGTAAGCTCTGAGCAACACCAGGTAATTACCCATTAGAAAAAATATTACTTTTCAAGAAAAAATTAAGATCTCTACTTATAATCTACTCATGTTTTTATATTATCCATAGTCCCATAACCATTTAGTAGATAGTTTAAAAATAAATAGCAAATACCAAAAAACAGATCCATGCTTTATGTTTTAGCTTTTGCAGAAGAGACAATATGGTGTGAATGGGGGTAGTTCATGCATTATTTCTTGTACAATTTCCCCAAAAATTTAAAATAAAATTTAAAAATATTTTATTTCTATTTTTCTTTTTATTGTTTGTTTTTGTTTTGGGGCCACACCCGTTGACTCTCAGGGGTTACTCCTGGCTATGCACTCAGAAATGGCTCCTGGCTTGGGGGGACCATATGGGATGATGGGAGACCTAACCATGGTCCGCCTAGGCTAGCGCTTGCAAGGAATATGCCTTACCTCTAGAGCCACCACTCCACCCCCTAAAATATTTTACTTTTGAAAGAAAGATGGATAGAGGAAGGAAGAAAAAAAGAGGGAAAAATATAGAGAAAAAGATTTTTAATAAATATATTTAAGTCACACTGGTGGGTGAGACTGGTGTTATGAAAGGGAAGTCAACAAACTAATTACCCCCACCCCAGCCCTCACTGCTGTACCTCATAAAACTTGAAGGTCAGGTTTTGTAACCAGAATTCTGTAAATTTTTTTTTTTTTTTTTTGGTTTTTTTGGGCCACCCCCCGTTTGACGCTCAGGGGTACTCCTGGTATGTGCTCAGAAATCGCCCCTGGCTTGGGGGGACCATATGGGACGCTGGGGGCTGATCGAACGCGGTCCGTTCCCTTGGCTAGCGCTTGTAAAGGCAGACACCTCTCCTCTAGCGCCACCTTCCCGGCCCCTGTAATTTTCTATGCTTATACCTGCTTTTTGTATCTAACCCTTTTTGTCCTAAAGAGGAACTCGTATTACCTTAGCAGATGTCATACCCTTATAAGGAACTCGTATTACCTTAGCAGATGTCAGGCCCTTATAAGGAACTCGTATTACCTTAGCGAATGTTATAACCTTATAAGAAAGTCATCCCTACCTCCCTCTTCCCCCCTCCCCTTCTTATGTTATATAAGGATGAACAAAGAAAGCCACGTGGTCCTTTGCCTCTGTTCGGTTCTGAACGAGCATTGGACCCTGGCCAGCCAGAATAAAGAACCCACTCGAGTTTTGTCTGAGTGACTGTCTCTTCATTTCTCTGTGTCGGAACAGCATCTGGGCTACTGAGCCTTACAGTGTTTAAATATGTAATGCCTGAAATGTTATATAAATTTGATAAATCATAGTATTATAATAAAAATTTAGGACAAAACACTATATAATTAAGTATTGTGAAAGAATAAGATTTAACCTAAACTAGCAGTTTAAAAAATCAGCTTGGACAAATGGGTCACTATGTCTGCTCCAAAGTTATGCCTATTGCATTGCCACTTTACCTATGGCCCTGCTTCAACACTCCTCTACAATTCTTTGCAGAGATGTCAAGTTGATAAAATTCAGGTATGCAGGTTTTGGGGTTAATATCAGCAGGACTTTATTGGAATGAGTGCAGGTTCCCTCTCCTGACTTCTAATACTTGTACAAGACTTGGCAGCTGAAAATATATCCCACCAAAGACTGCAGTATAAGTAATGTGCTTTGAATTTCTGGACTGTGTGGTTGCATTTGCAAACATGTGACAACTTCATTTATTTAATAATGTTATCCTCATTGGAACACATTAATTTATATGCCCATGTCTGCCCCAGAGGAAATTATTAGAATAGATGTCTAGTTCCTTCTAGTTTCACCTCATATAGCCCAGACAAACCAGTGTCAATGTATACTTTCCATTTCCAACATTCTATTTCTTACTTAGTGAAACTATATGTTTTGAAGAGTAAAATAAATAAATAAATAAATAAATAAATAAATAAATAAATAAATAAATAAAACACCCACCAGTTCTTCTTGGGAGTCTTTCCACAGGAATTTGCCTTCTTTCAGAAGATGTATATACTTTATTTGGTTGAATTCCTTGGTCTAACTCAGTTGTCTTTGTCTTTTGCATTAAAAGGAACAGCACTCTCTTTTATTTTATGCTCACTAAAATTTTTAAATATTAAATACATTGGTGGAGGGCACACCCGGTGATGCTCAGAGGTCACTCCTGGCTATGCACTCAGAAATTAGTCCTGACTTGGGGGGAACATATGGGATGCTGGGGGATTGAACTGTGGTCCATCCTAGCCTAGCACATATATTTGGGCCATCACTCCAGCTCCTAAATCTTAAATACTTTTATAGAAATAATACATTTAGGGGCCGGGCGGTGGCGCTAAAGGTAAGGTGCCTGCCTTGCCTATGCTAGCCTCGGACGGACCGCGGTTCGATCCCCCGGCGTCCCATATGGTCCCCCCAAGCCAGGAGCAACTTCTGAGCACATAGCCAGGAGTAATCCCTGAGCGTTACTGGGTGTGGCCCAAAAACCAAAAAAAAAAAAAAAAAAAAAAGAAATAATACATTTAGTGTAGAACTATGATGAGAATTCAACATTCTTTTATTTATACACAGATGTAAAAATTAAAGACTATAATTTCAAATTAATTCTAATATTAATTTCTTGATTACTTTAAATTTTTAAAAAATTTTAAGTTAGGGCTAGAGACATAGCACAACAGTAGGGCATTGTCTTGCACACAGTCAATCCAGGATGGACTGTGGTTCAAATCCTGACGTCACATATGGTCCCCCGTGCCTGCCAGGAGTGATTTCTGAGTGAGTAACCCCTGAGTGCCACAGAGTATAACCGCCCCCAAACAAAAAACAATAAAAAAAAGAGAGAGAGATCCAAACTACAACAAGCTATACACAAAAGGGACCTAGTACACTAGGTCTAATAGTGGAGGTATGGGGTACATGCTGGGAACAGTGGTGGAAGGAGGTCAACACTGGTGGTGGGAATGGACCTAATTCACTGTTGCTATGTACCTTAAATATATAAGTGAAAGAAAAAAAAAAAAAGACTTTCACGACCTACAGAAGGAAGCACGCACCAGACAGGTTTTTGGCCTTCCTGGTGCAGTGCCTAATTTTCCTCCCAAGAAAAATCTGCCAGAGGCCCATTTGGGGAACTCAATCATCGACCCTTGAGTGGATTTCTGGCTATATTTCTGACATGGCTGTGACATTATATATCTCTTTACTTTTATTAATTTGATTTTTGTCTCCTTTTCTACTACAGAAATTCGGCCTTAGGTTTTCTACACTCACAAAGGAATTTCAGTTCCAAAGCAAGCTGCTAGAAGTTCCCTGCTGGTTTAGTATATTTGCAACTCAAAGTTCACCAGGGACTTCTCTTTCTGTCAGGCTTTTATTCCTAAAGGCCAAGTCAAAACATAGAATTTTCAAGACAATGGTCTTCTCTCCCTGCCTTTGAGCATCATAGCAAATGATTTTAATCTCAGGGTCTCTCCCTGTCACTTTGAATACCTGCTTACAAACAGGTTTGATCAGTGTAGAATTGGGCTATTTTACTAGGTATATTCTGTACCCCTTTATTTAGTGTTATTCTCTTTGTATTATCAGATCATAGGAAGTGGGTGTTAGCCCCTAGCTAAGAATATTTGTTATCAGGAGTAAACCAGGATTCCTGCTATCCCTTAATTTACATCAGTAATGACACCTAGGGCCAGGAACTTCTTTGATATGTAAGAATTTAGCCTTCCTCTTATCCTCAAACTCCTAACTGAAGCCTATTCTATTCTAAGGTTACAAACCACCTAAAGTGAAAAGGAATAAAACCCATGCCAGGTTTTACTTAGGAAAGGACCACATGTTCACGAGCTTGCTTCTAGTGAAAAGGAAGTTCTGCATTCACCCCTACCTCACCAATGATTTGTGTATCGTGGCGGAAGTCCCGCCTTCACTCCCACCTCACACAATGATCCGCATTATCGTGGCGGAAGCCCTACCTCACCAATGATCTGCGTTATTGTGGTGGAAGTCCCGCCTTCACCCCTTCCTCACCCAATGATCCGCATTATCGTGGCGGAAGCCCTACCTCACCAATGATCTGCGTTATTGTGGCGGAAGTCCCGCCTTTACCCCTACCTCACCAATGATTCGTGTTATCATAGTGGAAGCCCAGCCCTCAAGGAAGTGGCATCATTCTACTCCCTTCCCCTCCCATTTCCCATCTTATATAAGGGGGAACCAGTGGTAGCACGCGGTCTCTCTCTGGCTTTGCTCTGTGGGGAGGAGGCTATAGATAGACCCTGGTATACCAGAATAAAAGAATCCACCTGAGCGTTTGCTTGAGTTGTTCTCCCTTCAATTCTCCGCGACGGAGCAGAATTTGGAATCCTCGGACCTTACATTGGCGAGCCAGCCAGGAGATACCAGATCTGCCCGGAGCGGGGTAGTGAACGGACCACTCGGTGGGTTCTAATTAATGTAGCTTGTGTTGTTGTGTTGTTGGTTGTAACTTGTTGTGAGTAGAAACCAGCAATGTATCTTGTGTTGTCGGTTGTAACTTGTTTCGAGTAGAAATTGGCAGTATATACTATGTTGTTGTGACTAGATGTGTATCAAAAATGGAAGTAGGGAAATGGTAGGGTGACCGAGGACTTGAGAGTCCCCACTCGAAGTGGATTCCGGGTGGTAGTGAATTGACGAGTTCAAAAACTATAGGTCACGACCCTGAGGGCCCCCAGGAGTTCGAGTTTGCAGCGGGAAGACGTTCCCAGGCTGCTGTGGTGAACCTTATTTCTATTAATTAGAGATTTCTGTTTTTGAGTTTTGCTCCTCTGTTCTGTCTTGTTCCATTGTAGTTGGTGTCGTGTAAGTGTGTAGGTTCTGTAGGCGTGTGTTGGCTTAAATTCTTTGAACTCTTCTATCCTCACCCCCTTTGTCCCCCCCCCAAATCTTTTCCTCATCTACTCCTTTGATTTGCTGTTCTCATTATGGGACAGAAGCAGACAACTCCTTTGTCCCTCACTCTGGACCACTGGTCAGAAGTGAGGACTCGTGCACGAAATCGTTCCCTAGCCATAAATAGGGGCAAGTGGCAGACATGTTGTGCTGCTGAGTGGCCAACCTTTCAGGTTGGATGGCCAAAGGGGGGGTCTTTTCATGTTTCCCTAGTTCGCAGAGTGAAAGACATCGTGTACCGACCGGGGCCGCATGGACATCCTGATCAAGAACCCTACATTCTCATGTGGGAGGACCTCTGTACCAGTCCCCCTGACTGGGTGTGGCCTTTCCTTCCCCCCCCTAAACCTTCTTCTTTACAGCCGCCTTTGGAGCCTACGATCCTACCCATGAAGGAGAAAAGGGAATCGGAGTCACAGCCTAAAGAGGAGCGAGCTGTGCCCCGCATTTACCCTGACACTATCGACCTACTTCTCTTTGAACCCCCTCCTTACAACCCATCTGCTCGCACCCCTTCCGCTCCAGCAGAGGAGGCGACTGCAGAACCCCGTTCCCCATCAGATCCCTCCTTAGCTTCCCAGCCTTCCCACGTGCTGCAGGGGGGAAGGGAAGGAGCAGCTTCCCATGTGCTGCAGGGGGGAGGGGAAGGAGCAGCTTCCCATGTGCTGCAGGGGGGAGGGGAAGGAGCAGCTTCCCATGTGCCGCAGGGGGAAAGGGGAGGAGCGCCTTCCCACGTGCTCCAGGGGGCTGGGGGAGGAGCGCCTTCCCACGTGCTGCAGGGAGCAAGGGGAGGAGCAGCTTCCCATGTGCTGCAGGGGGGAGGGGAAGGAGCAGCTTCTCATGTGCTCCAGGGGGCAGGGGGAGGAGCAACTTGCTTGCCTCCATCATCCCCGGAGTCCTTGCCGGATGAGAGCCAGTGAGCAGGGCCAGCTGCGGGAACCCGCAGCAGGCAAAGAGATCCGACATTTGGAGCTTTGCCAATCATGCCGCTGAGGCCAGTTGGGCCCATGATGGATGATGGGGGGGAGGGAGATGCCTACCCTCCAGTATTGGCCCTTCCCCACTTCTGACCTTTATAACTGGAAGCTTAACCATCCCTCTTTTTCTGAAGACCCCACTAGGTTAATTAATCTTTTAGATTCTCTGATGAACACCCACCAACCTACTTGGGATGACTGCCAGCAGCTGCTTCGTACCCTGTTCACTAATGAAGAACAGGACCGCATTTTGGCAGCAGCCCGGAAAAATGTGATAGGATTAGATGGCTTGGTGACAACCAGACCTGATGTTATTGATGACTCTTTCCCCTTGCGGAGACCAGATTGGGACCCCAACACATATGAAGGTAGGGGGAATCTGTCCACCTATCGCCAGACTCTCATGAGAGGTCTCCGGGAAGCGGCTAGAAAGCCCACAAACCTGGCCAAGGTAAAAGAGGTAATACAGGGACCCGATGAGCCTCCCGGGGTTTTCCTAGAAAGGCTGATGGAAGCCTATAGGAGGTATACTCCTTTCGATCCAACCTCTGAAACTCATCAGGCTTCAGTCATTATGGCTTTTGTAGGACAGTCAGCAGCAGATATTAGAAAGAAACTCCAGAGGCTGGAGTATATCCAGGGAAAGACTTTACAAGACCTAGTAAAGGAGGCTGAGAAAGTGTTCAGTAAGAGAGAAACAAAGGAAGAAAGAGAGGAGCGACTAGAAAAGGAGAGAAGAGAGTGGCAGGAGAAGAGAGACAGAGAAAGGAGAGAAGCAGAGGAGAAAGAGAGGGAAGAGAGAGAGAGGAGGGAATAATGAAAGGACAGAAGAAGGAATAAGGAACTGGCAAGGGTCTTGGCAGTAGCAGTAGACAGATCTAGCACAGGTCAGAAAGGTAGGTAGGGACCTGGGCCCACGAAGACGTCGACCCCTAGACAAGGACCAATGCGCTCGCTGCCGCCAGAGAAGACACTGGGCTCGGGAATGCACCCAACCCCCATGATCCCCTCGTAGCATCCAACCCCCACGATCCCCTCAACCTTCAAGGACCCTGGCCCTTGAATCTGAATAGGGGGGTCAGGGCTCCAACCCCCTCCGGGAGCTCAGGGCTAAATTTAAGGTGGAGGGGACTCCCATAGACTTTGAACTCGACACAGGGGCAGTATACTCGGTCCTAAAGAAACCTTTGGGACCCCTCTCTAGTAATCAATCCTTAGTACAAGGAGCAAATGGAAGTAGCTATCATTCCTGGACTACTTCCCGAACTATGGACTTGGGGAAAGGAGAAATCAAGCATTCTTTCCTGGTCATACCAAACTGCCCCTCACCTCTAATGGGACAAGACTTGCTAACCAAACTCAGAGCCCAGATAACCTTTGAAGAAACTGGTCCAGAAATTGCTTTTCTTAATCCCAGTGTCCAACCACTTACCACCTTCGTCCTGACCATCAGGGCTGAGGATGAATATAGACTATTTACAAATGACCCCTTGCCAGTTGAAAGCCAAGACACTGACTTTTGGTTGAGACTAGTTCCAGAAGCTTGGGCCGAAACTGCTGGACTGGGGTTGTCTACCTTACAGGCTCCAGTAGTGGTAGAGTTGAAAACTACTGCTGTCCCTATGAGAGTTAGGCAGTACCCCATGAGTCAGGAAGCGAAGAAAGGCATAACTCCTCATATCTGGAAAATTCTCCAACAAGGGGTCTTAGTAAAATGTCAGTCAGCCTGGAATACTCCATTACTCCAAGTTAAGAAGCCTGGAACTGGGGACTATCAGCCAGTACAGGACCTAAGGGCAGTTAACAGTCAGGTGGAAGTCATCCATCCCACTGTGCCCAACCCATACAATCTTCTCAGCACCTTAAGTCCTGAGAGAGTATGGTATACTGTATTGGACTTAAAGGATGCTTTCTTCTGCCTGTCCCTACATCCAGCCAGTCAACCCTTATTTGCTTTTGAGTGGAGTGATCCTGAGGCAGGAATTTCAAGCCAACTAACCTGGACCAGATTGCCTCAGGGATTTAAGAACTCCCCTACCATCTTTGATGAGGCCTTGCACCAAGACTTAAGTCTCTTCCGCAGCCAGCACCCCCAGGTAACCCTGCTACAGTATGTGGACGATATTTTGATTGCAGGAAAAACTGAAGAAGATTGCAAGCAGGCCACCCATAACCTGCTGAAGAAACTTGCTCGGCTAGGGTATAGAGCATCAGCTAAGAAGGCGCAGCTGTGCCAGAGAGAGGTGACGTTTCTGGAATACATGCTACGAGGGGGAAAGCGATGGCTGACGGAGGCCCGGAAGAAGGTCGTGGCACAGATCCCAGCACCTACTACTCGCCGGCAGTTACGTGAGTTTCTGGGGACGGCAGGTTTCTGCCGCCTCTGGATCCCTGGTTTCGCCAACCTGGCAGCCCCACTGTACCCCCTCACAAAAGGGGATGCAAAGTTTGAGTGGACCCATGAATGCCAGAGGGTGTTTGACTCTATCAAAACAGCTCTGCTCACAGCCCCAGCCCTGGCCCTCCCTGATGCTAGCAGGCCTTTTACCTTATATCTAGAAGAGAAAGGGGGAATGGCAAGGGGAGTGCTGACACAGACGCTAGGTCCGTGGAAAAGGCCGGTTGCCTACCTATCAAAGAAACTAGACCCAGTGGCCAGTGGGTGGCCTAAATGTTTGAGGGCAATAGCCGCAGCTGCACTTCTGGTAAAGGATGCAGATAAAATTTCCTTGGGACAAAAGCTGACTATAATAGCCCCTCATGCTCTGGAAAGTATAATTCGACAGCCCCCCGACCATTGGCTCTCAAATGCCCGTATTACCCACTATCAGAGTATCCTTCTAGACAAAGGCAGAATAACTATCGGCCTACCTGTGATTCTCAACCCGGCCACCCTGCTCCCTGAAGAGTCAGAGACACCAGTGTTGCATAACTGCCAGGATTTGCTGGCCGAAGAGAGTGGGCTGAGAAGGGACCTACAGGACCAGCCATTAAAGAACCCTGACGTCATATGGTACACAGATGGAAGTAGTTTTCTCCAAGATGGAGAGAGACGAGCTGGGGCTGTGGTGGTGAGTGATCATGACGTTATCTGGTCCAAATGCCTGAAAGAGGGGACCTCTGCTCAGCGAGCTGAGTTGATAGCCCTTACCAGAGCACTGGAAATGGCAGCAGGATAAAGGGCAACCATCTACACAGATAGCAGATATGCTTTCGGAACTGCCCATGTCCATGGCGCTATCTACCAAAGGAGGGGACTCCTGGCATCTGCAGGAAAAGAAATTAAACACAAAGAAGAGATATTGCGTCTTTTATCTGCTCTTCTCCTACCCAAAGAACTGGCGATAGTTCACTGTCCAGGTCATCAAACGGGAAAGGAAACCGTCGCGTCCGGAAACAGAAGAGCTGATGAAGCGGCAAAGGCAGCAGCACCCCCATGAAAGAGATTCCTGCACTTATTGTTACTGAACCCGACAACCTCCCACCAGTGTCAACTGTAGACTCCCTTCTTTCTGGAGAACCAGAGGTAAATCAGTATCTGCAAACTCTTCACCAACTCACCCACTTAGGGGTCAGAAAAATGATGGAGTTAATTAAGGAATGGCCTCGGGTACCAAAACCAGAGAGGCTAAAGGAAATGGCCGAAAAAATTGTAAGGTCCTGCCAACCCTGTCAACTGGTAAATGCCTATCCTACTAAGATGGAACCGGAAAGAGACTGAGAGGGGAGAGACCAGGCCAACATTGGGAGATTGATTTCACTGAAATCAAGCCTGCCAAATATGGACTAAAGTATTTGCTAGTCTTTGTAGATACATTTTCAGGATGGGTGGAAGCCTACCCATGCAAGAAGGAAACAGCCCAGGTGGTGGCTAAGAAGATATTAGATGACATCTTTCCCAGGTTTGGACTTCCTCAGGTAATTGGGTCAGACAACGGAACAGCTTTTGTGGCCCAGGTAAATCAGGGATTAGCCAAGACCCTGGGCATAAATTGGAAATTACACTGTTCGTATCGCCCGCAGAGCTCAGGGCAGGTAGAAAGGATGAATAGATCTATTAAGGAGACTTTAACCAAATTATCTCTAGAGACTGGCATAGGGGACTGGACTACCCTCCTACCTTCTGCCCTCTTCAGAGCTAGGAATACCCCTTTGCCCTCTTTGTGTAAACTAACTCCCTTTGAAGTGTTGTATGGTGCTCCCCCCGGTGCGAATGCTTTTTGAGCCTTATGATGTTTTCTCTCCCCGCTCCACTCCCTTAGCAGCTCGGCTGGCTGCCATCGCTGCCCTACAAAGCCAAGTCTGGAAATAACTCAGACAGGCATATGAACCCGGAGAATTGACGGTGCCACATCCCTTCAAGCCGGGAGACCAGGTCCTAGTGAGGTGGCATCGCTCGCAGACACTGGAGCCTCAGTGGAAGGGACCTTATGTTGTCCTTCTGATCACCCCTACTGCTGTTAAGGTGGACGGCATTGCTTCCTGGGTTCACGCCTCCCATCTGAAACCTGCCCCTGCTGACCTCAACCATAATGAGTGGAAAGTGGAGCGCACCGAGAATCCTCTCAAGATTCGAGTCCGGCGAATGCACTCTAGCCCTGATACGCCCTCTGACTCTAACAATGCTCCTCCTGGCACTGGCTGAAGGAGGACTCGATCAGCCCATAAGCCCAGAAGAACTGGTAAAAAAACTATTTGGAAACCCTTGTGACTGTATGGGAGGCTATCAACTCAACAGTAGGCTCCTGTACACTAGAGCAGTAGACTGTGGAACTAGAATTGCTTACCTCCAGTCCCCTACTTCTTCCCATGGGGGGGAAAACCAGAATGGGTGTGTAGAGAAAAACCTCAACCCTTGCCTCCCTCTTCGGGGGGGAAATGCCCTGCTGGATGTGTGGAGCTTACTCAAGTTCACTCCCGGTGCTATCGGGAGTATCGAGAGTGTACCAAAAATAACCGGGCATATCTGGTGGCCAGACTCACCGAAACTTACAAGGGGAGCATAGGAGGGAAATGGACAGTTAGTAGCTATAAATCTCCCTATGGAGCCGCAAGTTGCATGGCTGAAGTGGGAGACTTGGTCTGTTGGCCCCTAAAGGCGCCCATTCACATCTCGGATGGTGGAGGGCCAACAGACCAGGAAAGAGAGAAGAAGGCCATAGACTGGGCTACAAAGGAGGTGGAGACCCAAATGCCTAAGTGGCCTTGGCACCCCTCCCTCCGACCCCGGATGCCTGCTGAGAAGTTAGATCCAAATATTCATGGCATCCTAGAAGAAACTCACAAACTTCTTAATTTCTCTAACCCTACTTTAGCTGCTGATTGTTGGCTTTGTATGAGAATGGGGGAAAATTGGCCTTTGGCTATCCCTGTCCAACTAGGTAATCTAACCTTTGCTTCTTCTAACTGTACCTATGTCAAACCCTTTAAGGTAGTCCCTTTTAGCTTTGAATCATCTGTTTGCTATTCGCATAACAGCACCGAATCCGTAGACCTGGGTCAGGTAGGGGCTACTCAGTGTTCAGAAGTCCTACCTGCTCCCTCTAGCCCAGGATGTTTACCTCCGGGACGGGCATGGATATGTGGTGGAAATTTGGCTTACTCTCTTTTTCCCCAGAACTGGACCGGAATATGCGTCCCAGCATTAGTGCTCCCCAACATTGACATCATCCCGGGGACAGAGTCCATCCCTCTGCCTAACATAGATCTCTTAGGCGGCACCCGACGGTCTCGATGAGCTATAGTGTTCCTGCCCCTACTGGTAGGGCTAGGGGTAGCGGGTGGACTAGCAACCGGAAGCGCAGGGCTAGCCATATCAATAGACAAATATAACAAACTCTCACAAAAATTAATTTCAGATGTGGAGACAGTATATAATTCCATTAATGATGTGCTGGACCAGCTTGACTCCGTGGCTGAAGTGGTATTACAAAACAGGCGAGGGTTAGATTTGATCTTGGCAGAGCAAGGAGGACTTTGTGTGGCCTTGCAAGAAAAATGTTGTTTTTATACTAACAAGTCAGGAATAGTGCGAGACAGGATCAGACACCATCAAGAGGAGCTTGCCCAAAGAAGAAAAGAGCTATTAGATGGTCCTTATGGTCCTTATGGGGTGGGATTCTCCCCTATCTAATACTCCTACTGGGGCCCCTTCTGAACCTTTTACTTCTGGTAGCCATTGGTCCATGCATAATCAATCGGATCACTGCGTTCATACGAGCCCAGGTTGGGGAAGTTAAACTTATGGTATTACGTCAACAATATCAAGAATTAGCTCATGCAGATAATTTTGACCAGGAATATCAGGAAGTGGAGGCCCCTGATCACATTGACTTCTAGGATTAGAAGTTTTACTACAAGAAGTGGGGAGATGAAAAGGAATAAAACCCATGCCAGGTTTTACTTAGGAAAGGACCACATGTTCACGAGCTTGCGTCTAGTGAAAAGGAAGTTCCGCATTCACCCCTACCTCACCAATGATTTGTGTATCGTGGCAGAAGTCCCGCCTTCATTCCCACCTCACCCAATGATCCGCATTATCATGGCGGAAGCCCTACCTCACCAATGATCTGCGTTATTGTGGCGGAAGTCCCGCCTTCACCCCTTCCTCACCCAATGATCCGCATTATCGTGGCAGAAGCCCTACCTCACCAATGATCTGCGTTATTGTGGCGGAAGTCCCGCCTTTACCCCTACCTCACCAATGATTCGTGTTATCATAGTGGAAGCCCAGCCCTCAAGGAAGTGGCATCATTCTACTCCCTTCCCCTCCCATTTCCCATCTTATATAAGGGGGAACCAGTGGTAGCACGCGGGCTCTCTCTGGCTTTGCTCTGTGGGGAGGAGGCTATAGATAGACCCTGGTATACCAGAATAAAAGAATCCACCTGAGCGTTTGCTTGAGTTGTTCTCCCTTCAATTCTCCGCGACGGAGCAGAATTTGGAATCCTCGGACCGTACAAAAGCTATGTGTATTTGTTCTAAAACAAACAATGTACATTACATTCCTTTCATGTTATGACTGCCTCTTTTTTTCCTTTATATACTTCCCTGCCTGAAGATTAATTTGTCGCACTCTTGCGAGAAAGATGTTGACCCCACACATACTGCATGTGGTATCATTATTTCATATTTCATATTCATCCACCTCGTGTGCTCACTTTCTCCCCGTAAAGGTTCTCGGACCCTAGGAAGGTTTTGCTTAGGGAAGCAGTAACATGTCCACAGCAAAAAGCCAACAAAATATAAAGGATATTAAGTTAATTGTTTTAAGTACATTAGATATGACTGACACATTATTGCTCACTATAATATAACTATTATTTTTCATACTAATATTGATATTTAATTTAAATTTTATATCACATAAATAAGATGTTTGGAAAATTAGTGCAAGGAGGTTATAATAAAAATACAATAAATTAATATGTTTATAATCATAAAAATGTATGGACCAGAGATATAATAGTGTATGAATAGTGCTTGTCTTTCACATGACTGTCCTTGTCTTTCACATGACTGTCCTAGGTTTGATCCAAGCTCCACATTTGGTACCCTGAGCCTTAGCAGGTGTGATCCGTGTACATAGAGGAAAAAGTAAACCCTAAGAACTGCTGTGTGTATCTCAAAAACAAAACAAAACAAAAAACATTTTTACCTTTTAATTTTCTATTTCATATATAATGACAATTCTATAAAGCCTAGAGAAATAGTCCAACAAATCTATAGAAAGTCTATGTGTCTAATGAGTATTATTAATGAGAATATTAATGAGAAAACAAATAATTAATTGCTGCATTATGACAGGTTAATAAAGAAAATGATTGGGGCCTGAGTGGTGGCATGGAGCAGTAAGACTGCTGCCTTGCCAGATCTAATCTAAGATGAATTGCAGGTCAATTCGCCCAGCGTGTCCCATGTGGTCCCCAAGCCAGGAATGATTTCTTAGCACATAGTTAGGAGTAACCCCTGAGCATCACCAGGTGTGGTCCAACCCCACCCCCAAAAAAATTTATTTGGGCCAAATCAGTGGTGCAGCAGTAGGGGATATTCCTTGCATTCACTAACCTAGGATGGACCAGGTTTGATCCCCAGGCATCCCCTATTGTCCACCAAGGCAGGGGGATTTCTGAGCACATAGCCAGGAGTAACCACTTATCGTCACCGGGTGTGGTTCAAGCCCCCCCCCAAATTATTTATTTGCAACAAAAATGCAGGTTATAATATAGTATATATATTTCCCAAAATTTAGGTATCTTGTCTCCAGTAAGAAGAAACCATTTTTATTGTAACAAAGAATCAGGAAACACATGCTTAGAAATAATGAGTGTGAGACTGGTGAATGCAATACTGGTCAACAAATTCTTTCATGGATGCTTCCCTATGGTATAATCCATCTAACCTGCAAATTTTAAGTAAAGTTTCTGAATAAGAGTTTAACTTGTCATCATCATAGGTTTTGAATGGAAAGGTCCAATGTCCCTGCCCTGAAGAATTTGTCAAAGAATCATTCCAAATTCTGACCTTAATTTCTTTTGAATAGCTTTCTCATTAGAAATATGAAAGACACTTTAAATCAGTTTATAAATGCCATTGTTACTTTGACTTTTGTTACCAAAGATTACTTTTATTGTTTTGAACTCTAAATCAATGATTATACTACAGTATGAAATTCTTTTTTCAGCATAAATTTCATATTCATCAGAGAATGTACATAAGCTATGAACTAAAGTTTGTATCTTCAATACTAGTAGGACCCAAGTAAGTTATTTTTATAGGTGTAATGATAGAAATCCCATAATCTTATTTTTATAGAAGTTACATCACATTATATTATATGGACAGCAGGAGAACATTATTTCAAAATCAGCTTCTCTCTACAATGCATTATAATCACCATAAAAATAACAAGACCCTGGTTAGCTCTTTTTTCATGTCCACAAGACTATTTTCTATGTCATGTGCATTACCAAATACTTCTCTACTGCTAAATGTAGACAGTTCTTTTTATTCTATTAGTAATAAAATTTTACATTTTAATTGCATTTAATTTAACATATTAATACATAAAAATATCTTCTAATTAGATTTTTTTATATTTCAAAACTCTTATAATTTCCATTGCCATAATCCTTATGAGTCCTAGGAGTGCCCTCAGAAAATTTTCTCTAGTTCTCATTTTCCTTCTTTGTAAAGGTAATTAAATTTAATTACCAATTTATAGTGTCATAATTTGATTACGATTAAACAACCTAAGTTTTGCGAGCCCACAGTAAATGATAAATAAGATTTGTTATTAAGAATAATGCCATATAATCACTGGTTGAAACACAAATAATTTATTATGGAATCGTATTATAATTATAATTTTAAGCATAATGTTAAAATTAAAAAATATGCCAGTATTATTTTTTCAAAATTCCAAACAAAGCATGCCATTTCTCTGATTGTATTTTGAGGCATCAATCAAGGCATTTCTTATCAAGTTGGTTACACCTGAACTGCTAAGAGCTCAAAGAAACATCATAGTTAAATAAATACAGGAGGATACTGATGAGAAATAATGAAGGTATAGGTACAGAAGACCCTTCCTTGCTTCTGGTCTTTATTCATATCTAAGAAGAGAGAGGCTTCTTAGTGTTAAACCATTTATGTCAGCCTGAATGCATCACTTTAGCATTTTCAAAGTAATCAATAGAATCATTATACAGTACAAGGAAAATTAACTAATGATATGTGTAGGATTTGGAAACCCATTCTTATTATATTTGTACTTAATTGGAATTAAAAATTTGGCTTGACAACTCACCAGAACTAATTGACTTTCTTGACACAATTATTGCACACATACAGAGATATGTTATAAGACATTCACTCACCTGGTTATGAAGATAGAGAAATCTCAAGATCTGCTGTTGGCTAACTAGAGGCCTGAGGATGCCAAAGTTATAGCTCCATTCAGAGTTTAAGGTCTGTGATCTAGGGAAGAACTGTTAGTTCACATTTGAAGACAAAGGATCTCAATGTTCCTACAGCCAGAAAATAGCTAAATAAAGTGAAATATTTTTAATCTGCCCATCTTATGTAGGCCTTCATAATATTAAATAAAATACATGGACATTGCAAAGAGCAATCTGTTCTGTTCAGTTAATTAAACCTTGTTCTGTTTTAAAGAAAATCATACAAACTCAGAATAATTGTAACTAGATTATCTGGGTACTCATGGTCCCATCAATTTGACACCAAAAATTAACCATAACATATTTATTCTTTGTCAACTTAGTACCTCATTTCTCTAAACCATATAAAGGTCATAATTCTACATATAATATAATTATGCTGTTAACTATTGAAAACACAATTTAACTCCTGTAGCTGAAGTAGAAGTAGTATTTAAATGATGTTCTTTCTTCTTTTTGATGTACACAGCTTAAATGTTTTGATAAAAATGTAACAAAACTTACATCTGTTGCTGATGGGAAATGTAAAGTTCCCTTGTGACTGTACAAAGTGGGGAAGATAAAGGCAGCAGCTTCCAGAATAGCATCTCCTGCTTCCCTCTCTACCCATCTGAGTCACCTGCAACAGTATCTGGGGATTCTGCAACTCGTGAGCTTCTGCTGTGAGCACCTGCACGGTACAGACCTTATGTCTCACAGCCTCATGAGGCACTTGTCAAACCGCACCTGGGTTCTTCTTGTTATGCTCCATGTGGGCAATGATCTTTGGCATCCGATTTAGAAGTTTTTTGGAGGAAAAAAAAGTCAGGCCTAAATTTTATAAAGGCTTTTTAGGTCTACACCTACTCTAATGGAAACAAAATTCTGGAAGAGACAAATAGTTTATTTTGAAAATTAGTAAAAAAGAGGAAGAAATTTAAATATATTGGCTTTTGTAGGATGGAAAGACATAAGACTATTGTTTCAGATAGGGATGTCAAAGTCATTGTTCTTGAGTTCTTTAGGTGATGACAGAAATCACAGGGGAATAGACTACATGATATACACAGAAATAATTGTCCATATGACTCACTTGACTAGGTCCTTCTCTTGTTTAACTACTCTTTATTGAGCACTCAAATGGGATAAAACCATAATCACTGATATCACTTATTTGGACCTATAAACTACTGTCTAAAAATTAAATGGCATAATTATTTTCATAATACTAGTTTAAGATGTTGACCATTGATTCAAACTATCTGTCCAAGTACATGAATCTGAATATGATTTATGCATGGAAACTTCATCCATTCAAAATGAATAACCAAATAAGATGTCCAAAAATCTTTCCACACCTTCCAGCATGTCATTATAGAAATGATGGCAGTATTATATATGCTCCATTTTAGGTATACCATCATGCTATGCATAACAACCTTGGATGGAGAAAGCAATGTAGCAGAAGAGTTTGTGAATATATAATCTAGTCTTATATGTAGCCACTTACTTCTGACATTAGGGCCTCTTTAGGTCTGATTTTATTAATTTTATTTTTGTATAAAACTAGCTATCTATCCATCTATGTATGTATAAATCTTGATATATAAAATGAATAATTTTTATACATTCTTTCATATAAATACACTATTATATAAATTACAAGTTATATATAATGTAAAGAATTATAATAAAATATATATTATATATATTATATATTTACATATATAATATATAGTCTAAATATAAAATCAGTAAAATTACAAGGACTATAAAACAGGAAATACAGGGCAATTCTAGTAGAGTCCATTGGAATCTTTTCTCAATTAGTATATAATATAAATATACATATAAACATATAATCTTTATATTTGCTTTATTTAAATAACCAATTAAGAACTATTTTATTTTATATTATATTATTTTATTTTATTTTTGGTTTTTGGGCCACACCCAATGACTCTCAGGTGTTACTCCTTGCTATGTGCTCAGAAATCACTCCTGGCTTGGGAGACCAAATGGGATGATGAGGGATCAAACTGGGTTTAGTCCTAGGTTAGTGCAAGCAAAGCAAATGCCCTATTGCTTGCACCACCACTCCAGCCCTGAGAACTATTTTCTAATTAGACATGCATCAGGCTTTATTGCTTCAAGTCCATAAAACAGAAAATCTAAAATAACAGAAAATCTAGAATTTTAACTTGGTCACGATTCTCAGCCAAAGTTATTGGTGTCAAAGTAGATTTTATACTGAGGTCTTAAAGAGAACCACTAAAATTTGCAGAGCATATAATGTCCCAATAGTACAAAGTCAATAAAGACCAGAAATAAATCTTCAAGATTTTACAAATATATCAAAGGTAGATACGAAAGTTTTTTTTGTGTGTGTGTGTGTTTTAAATTTTATTGTTTTCAGATTACATCTGGCAGTAGTTTAGCTTACTCCTGGCTCATCACTTCAAAATTGTTCACTGAAACAATTTCAGATGGCAGAGATCAAACCAGAAAGGCTTGACCACTGCAAGCACCCTACCATAGTCCTCTGGCCAGAGCAATAAGCTGTTTAAAACTTATTTTACACTTAGGCTTCAGTTATCACATGACTATAAAATCTACTATACAAATTCAAATTAAGTAAGGTACGTTAAGGGCCTGGAGTGAAGCAGAGAAGGTCTGGTTTGCCTGGCAAGTGACCAATCTTAGTTTGATCCCTGATATCCATATAGTTCCAGGAGTAACCTCTGAAAGCTGTTGGCTAGGGCTCCCAAATAAAAAGAAAAACAAATGAACAAAAAAAATATATATATAAATTAATACTTAACTTTATAGTGGGAGTCAGGAAGTGTGGGTTTTATCCTTATTAAAACCACTTTGGACTAAGTAACTGCCAGAAGGACAGAGTAAGTCCAACAAAAATTTCTTGATTTTACCATTACCATCTTCAAAAATAAGCTTCTTTGCTTCTTTGCTCTGTTGCTTGAGGTTAGGTCAATTAGAGACACTGTGATAGGTAGGGAAGGCAGAGAAAGAATGCTTTTACAAGACTGTTTGCTGGAAGACAGTAGCTCAGATCCTTATCTGCATGATCAACAAAAAGTTTTTAGAGGCACAGAGAGATAACTTATCTTATATTCAATTAACCAGGTTCAACCACAGGCCTCTATATAATCCAGAAGTGCTTCTTGAGTGCAGAACCAAGAGTAAACCCTGAACAATGGTGGGTATAGCCAATACAAACAAATAAAAAACAAACAAACAAAGAGGCCAAAGAGGCAGAAGATTATAGGAAAAAATAACATAAAAAGAAAGTGCTGCACTCATTTATGGATTTTAAGAAAAATTAAAGACATTGAAATAATTCCCAGAGATGAGGGCCTTGGAAGGACCAGCTCAAGATATGAAGCTCACCACAAAGAGTGGTGAGTGCAGTTAGAGAAATAACTACTCTGAGAACTATAGTAACAATGTCAATGAGTGAGGGATATAGAAAGCCTGTCTAGAATACAGGCAGGGGGATGGGGAGAGAAGAGATGGGGGCATTGGTGATGGGAAGGTTGCACTGGTGAAGTGGGGTGTTCTTGTTATGACTGAAACCCACCTACAATTATGTTTGTAATCATGATGTTTAAAGAATTAAAAAAATATGTGGAAATAGATAAGGCAGTATTAAGAGACAAAAAGGGGGGGGGAATAATAGAAAATGTGCTACAATTCTGTCAATTGAGAAAAGCAATAGAAACGTCTCCATCTCTGTTCCCCTGAGGCAAAAACTGTTTTATCTACAAGTCTAAACAAAGTAAAGGTGAGGATTTATTGGAAATACAGAATAAGAAAAATTATCCTTGATAAATTTTTGGACTATTTGGAAAGGCTAAATTGAGGAAAAACATTATAATTTAGTTTAAGGACAGAGACAATATTTTTTTCCTAATATTGATATCTGGCTTAGATTCACAGATATTTCACTATGGAATTTGGGGAGAGGGAACACCCAACATAGTCTAAATGATCCAACTGGGCTAAGACTGAAAAGCAGGAAAATAAAGTAAAGTTTTGAACTTAGCCCTGTACCTAGGAGGATGACTGGAAAACAGCACATGTAGACATGATCTAAAGGAGAAAAGCCAAACTGACAAAATTAAAGCAGCATAATGAAGCTTATGAGGCAAACCCTGTAAGCCTTGTGACCTCAACTTTGGACCTAAGATTAGGGAACACCCTAAGATGGGACACAGCACCTTGTATATTGGTTAAATGTGTTGGCACTATGGTTTGAATATATAGCAGAAGTTCCAAACTATAACCACACTTGAAATTGAGACTATTCAGGAGGCAGACTGGTGGGTGGGAAGAAAATTAGAAAAATCTGTTGAAGGGAAGTTGACACTGACTGTGACACTGGTATTCAACACAGAGTATACCTAAATCTCAATAATTTATATCTTCGTAAATCACAGTGTGTTGGAGACTGTTTCACATAACTAAAAGCCCCTTTTTACTAAAATCAAAATGGAGTCTCTGAAAGTCTGAGTCAAAATGCCTACGTGACAATTAGCACGAACTGCCAGCCTGAGCAGCTAGCAGATGTGGCCTTTGCCCTTGGACCTAAAGAAAGGGGAGTCGACCACGGGCACCAAGATGTTCTCGTAAAGATAGGGGCTAGTGGGCCTAAGCAGAGATTAGATCTTATACTTTGTTGCTCAAACACAATGTGGGCCTCATGACTGATGAATGCCAGCCTCATGATGTATAACCTTGTTAATTTTGAGAAAACAAGATGTGCCTATGGAAAGTTAGTTATTCCAAGAATGCCTTGCCCCCTTTCTCTTTGTTTGGCATGACTATATAAGATCTACCCTTCCCCATAAGAAACGGATTCTTGATTGGAACCTTTCATCTTGAGTATTTTTATTTCCCAGCCTCTCTTCTCTTTTAGGCCGGAATCCTCTTCGTGACTCGTGAATAACTGTTGTGGTCTCCAGCCTCTCCCTCGGGTCGGGGTCTCTGGTGGGCACAACAGTGTATTTTAAAAAAATTAAATTTCCCCCGGCTTCCCATATGGTCCCCCAAGCCAGGCGCAATTTCTGAGCTCATAGCCAGGAATAACCCCTGAGCATAACTGGGTGTGCCCAAAAAACAAAAGTAAATAAATAAATAAATAAAAATAAAAATTTGATAAAATAGAAAAGAAAAAGAAGAAAGAAAAAGAAGGGTGCAGAAGCCATCTTGAGTCATGCTGTTTTCAGCTGCCTGAGACTGGATTTCATCAGCGTTCCTGCCCGTGATCCTGCCTGCTTCAGAGGTGGGTCAGGAGGTACGCACACTGATTCCTGCTGATTTCTGCCTGAAGTCAGAAGGGCGCAGTAGCCATCTTGGGCCACGCAATTTCCAGCTGCTGGAGACTGGATTTCATCAGTGTTACTGCTGGTGATCCTGCCTGCTTCAGAGATGCCTGAGACTGGATTTCATCAGCGTTCCTGCTGGTGATCCTGCATGCTTCAAAGCTGCCTGAGACTGGATTTCATCTGCGTTCCTGCCGGCGATCGGCGATTGTGCCTGCTTCAGAGGTGGGTTGGGACATACACACACTGATTCCTGCTGGTTTCTGCCAGGAGTCAGAAGGGTGCAGAAGCCATCTTCGGTCATGCTGTTTTCAGCTGCCTGAGACTGGATTTCATCAGCGTTCCTGCCTGTGATCCTGCCTGCTTCAGAGGTGAATGTCAATTTTCTGGGTGACCCTGGAGAAAACAGTGAAGGTTTTAGAGGCTTCAAGCTCTTTCACCTTTGTCAGTAAGAGGATGGGAAGCCCCAACCATCTGAAGGGAATACCCATTTCAGACTAGGATTAAAGTTCTAAAGGATTTCTGGAAACTCAGATGCCAGCACCCCTATCTGCCTGTCTTCTGTGCTGTGCTACATTTTTGGCCTGATTTCATCCTGTGTGTGGCTCATCTGCAGATGGCTCACCTTCCTTGGAGCCTTCTGTGGAGGTGAGTTTACATGCCCAGAAAGGGAGGAGCCAGAGGAGCATGGCACTCCTTTTCGCTTCGCAGCAGTGCACATCATTTAGCCAATGAATACAACCACAACACGTAGAAAACCCCACAATACAAGTGTGACAATGGGGAAACAATGCAGGTCAACGCCAGACATACAGAATGACGATGACAACTTTGATGACTTGAACATGACCAAACAACTAGTCAGTTCTCAGATAAGGAGTTTAAAGTCACAATATGGAAGATGTTCAAAGAACTCAAATAAAGTATAGAAGAGAACACTAATAAGAATCAAGAGAATATGGTTATAGAAACCAGAAAACTCCAAACTAAAATTACAGGGCAAATATCAGGTCTGAAAAACTCAGTAGATGAATTAAAGAAAAACATGGTAACATGGTTGAGCTTTCCCATGGGTTAACAGCAGCTGAGGATAGAATTAGTCCACTGGAAGATGAGATGAATAACAGTTCTATACAGCAGAAGATCAAAAAATGGAAAAATTACTCAAAGAATGGGAACAGATGAAAATAGAAGTCTATGATAAGCTCAACTGAAACAACTTAAGAATCATTGGAGTCCCATAGACCCAGGAAGAAAATCTCCAGAAAGAATCACCGGTCAAGAAAATCATTAAAGAGAAATTACCAGAGCTAAAGAATACATGTGATCAAATCCTGCATGCCCGAAGAGTACCAACTAAAAGAGACCCGAGAAAAAACACCCCAAGACACATCCTAGTCACAATGACGAATCCCACAGATAGAGACAGAATTCTGAAAGCAGCAAGATCGAAAAGAGAAATTACATTCAAGGGAACATCCTTGGGATTTACAGCAGAATTGTCATTGGAGAAACTAAAGGCCAGAAGGCAGTGGTGGGACATAGTGACAAAACTCAATGAAATAAATGCTTCGCCTATAATACTGCACTCAGAAAAACTCACTTTCAGGTTTGAAGGAACAATACATGGTTTCACAGAAACAACAGCTCAGAAACTTTACAGACTCTAAACCATTCTTAAAAGAAAAACTGAATGGCCTACGTTAAGACAAGACTGACCAACAGACACCCAAAACTTCGATATAAAGTTGGCACTATCTCCCAGGACAAATCTTTTGCTCAATGTCAATGGACTAAATGCACCAGTTAAGAGACAAAGAGTGGCTAAATGGATCAAAAAACTAAATCCAACCTTCTGCTGCCTATAAGAAATGCACCTGAATAGGCAGAACAAACATAGACTCAAAATAAAAGGCTGGAAGAAAATCATCCAAGCAAATAACACCCATGAAAAAGCTGGAGTGGCCCTACTAATATCAGATGATGAAAACTTTATACTTAGGAAAGTTGTAAGGGACAAAGTTGGACATTTTGTATTAATCAAGGGATATGTACAGCAGTAAAAAATCACTCTCCTAAACATATATGCACCGAATGAGGGGCCAGCAAAATATTTAATACAACTGTTGACAAATCTGAAAAATATTATCAATAACAATACAATAATTGTGGGGGACCTCAACACGGCTTTGTCAACACTGGATAGGTCAACCAGACTGAAACCCAACAAGAATACACTAGACCTGAAAAGAGAAATTGAAGAAAGAAGCCTAGTAGATATATACAGGACACTCCACCCCCAGAAGCCTGGATACACATTCTTCTCTAATGTACATGGGGCATTCTCCAGGATAGACTACATGCTAGCACATAAAACATACCTCCATAATATCAAGAGGATAGAAATTTTGCAGGCTACATTCTCTGACCTCAATGCCCTGAAATTATATGTGAACTACAAAGGGACACAGAAGAAAAACTTTAATAACTGGAAGTTTAACAGCCTATTACTGAATAACAAGTGGATCCGAGATAAAATAAAAAAGGAAATCAAAAGGTTCCTAGAAACAAATGACAATGGAGACACAAACTATCAGAACCTATGGGACACAGCAAAAGCGGTACTGAGAGGAAAATTTATAGCTTTGCAAGCCCAAATCAGGAAAGAAGAAGGGGCATACCTGAATAGCTTAATGACGCAGCTCATAGAATTAAACATACTCAAAAAAAGGACACAAAAATAGGGAGACAGAAGGAAATAACAAAGCTGAGAGCAGAAACAATAAGTGGAAACCCGAAAAACAATCTAAAAGGTCAAAAAAAGCAGAAGTTGGTTCTTTGTAAAAATAAACAAGATTGATAGACCACTGGCAAAACTAACAAAGAAAGAGAAAAAGAAACTTGATAACTCGTATTAGGAATGGAAAAGGAGAGATCACTAATGATAAGGTAGAGAAACAAAGGGTAATCAGAAACTACTTTGAGAAACTCTATGCCACTAAAAATGAAAACCGGGAAGAAATGAATAAATGTTTGGACTCCTATAATCTTCCACGGTTGAATGAAGCGGATGTAGCATATCTAAACACACCCATCACTATTGAGGAAATTAAGACAGTAATCAAATGTCTGCCCAAAAACAAAAGTCCAGGCCCAAATGAATTTACTAATGAATTCCTTCAAACCTTTGAAGAAGAACTTCTACCAATCCTGGCAAGACTCTTTCATGAAATAGAAAAAGCAGGAACATTTCCAAATAGGTTTTATGAAGCCAACATCACCTTGATACCTAAACCAGACACAGATGCTATGAAAAAGAAAATTACAGACCAATATCACTGATAAATACAGATGCAAAGATTCCCAACAAAATTCTGTCAAATAGTATTTAATGCCTCATTAAGAAGTTCATGCACTACAATTAAGTAGATTTCATCCCAGGAATGCAAGGCTGGTTTAATATCCGTAAATCTATGAATACATACATACATACATAATACACAACATAAAAAACAAGAAAAATAAAAATCACATGGTCATATCAATAGTTGCAGAGAAAGCATTTGATAAGGTCCAACACTCATTCTTGATCAAAACTCTCAGCAAGACGGGAATGGAAGGAAACTTTCTCAATATAGTTAAGGCCATCTACCACAAGCCAGTGGCAAATATTTTGCTCAATGGAGAAAGCCTAAATTCTGGCACAAGACAAGGCTGTCCTCTCTCACCACTCCTATTCAACATAGCACTGGAAGTACTTGCTATAGTGATTAGAAAAGAAAAAGATATCAAGGGAATCCAGATAGGAAAGGAAGAAGTCAAGATCTTGCTGTTTGCAGATGACATGATACTCTACCTAGAAAACCCTAAAGTCTCTACGAAGAAGCTTCTAGAAACAATAGACTCATATAGCAAGGTGACAGGTTACAAAATTAACACACAAAAATCAATGGCCTTTCTATACACCAATAGTAATAAGGAAGAAATGGACATTAAGAAAACAACCCCATTCACAATAGTGCCACACAAACTCAAATACTTGGAATCAACTTGACTGAAAATGTGAAGGAATTATACAAAGAAAACTATAAAACTCTGTTCCAAGAAATAAAAGAGGACACGCAGAAATGGAAGAATATACCCTGCTTATGGATTGGCAGAATTAACATCATTAAAATGGCAATACTCCCAAAGCATTGTACAAATTCAATGAGATCCCTCTAAAGATACCCATGACATTCTTCAAAGAAGTGGATCAGGCACTTTTGAAATTCATTTGGAACAATAAACTCCCTAGAATAGCTAAAGCAATCATTGGGAAAAAGAATATGGGAAGAATTACTTTCCCCAACTTTAAACTGTACTACAAAGCAACATTTATCAAAACAGCATGGTATTGGAATAAGGACAGGGCCTCAGATCAGTGGAATAGGCTTGAATACTCAGAGAATGTTCCCCAGACATACAATCACCTAATTTTTAATAAAAGAGCAATAAATCCTAAATGGAGCAAAGAAAGACTCTTCAACAAGTGCTGTTGGCACAACTGGCTAGCCACTTGCAAAATATTGAAATTAGACCCCCAGCTAACATCATGTAAGAAGATTAAATCCCAATGGTTGAAAGGCCTCAATATCAGACCCGAAACCATAGATATATAGCACAACACATAGGTAAATTACTCCAGGACATTGAGACTAAAGGCATCTTCAAGGAGGAAATTGCACTCTCCAAGCATGTGAAAGCAGAGATTAACAGATGGGAATATATTAAACTGAGAAGCTTCTGCAACTCAAAAGAAATAGCGCCCAGGATAAAAGAGCCACCCCCACTGAGTGGGAGAAACTATTCACCCAATACCCATCAGATAAGGGGCTAATCTCCAAAATATACAAGGCACTGACAGAACTTTACAAGAAAAAACATCTAATCCCATACAAAAATGGGGAAAAGAAATTGACAGACACCTTGACAAAGAAGAAATACAAAGGGCCAAGAGACACATGAAAAAAATGATCCACATCACTAATCATCAGGGAGATGCAAATTAAAACAACTATGAGGTACCACCTCACACCCCAGAGATTGGCACACATCACAAAGTATGAGAACAAGCAGTGTTGTCGGGGATGTGGAGAGAAAGAAACTCATCCACTGCTGGTGGGAATCCTGTCTAGTTTAACTTTTATGGAAAGCAATATGGAGATTCCTCCAAAAACTGGAAATCGAACTCCCATACAACTCAGCTATACCACTCCTAGGAATATACCCTAGAAACACAAAAATACAATGCAAAAATCCCTTCCTTACACCTATATTCATTGCAGCACTATTTTCCATAGCAAGACTCTGGAAACAGCCAAGATACCCTTCAACAGATGAATGACTAAAGAAACTGTGGTACATATACACAATGGAATATTATGCAGCTGTCAGGAGAGATGAAGTCATGAAATTTTCCTATACATGGATGTACTGGAATCTATTATGCTGAGTGAAATAAATCAGAGAGAGAGAGAAAGATGCAGAATGGTCTCACTCATCTATGGGTTTTAAGAAAAATGAAAGACATTCTTGCAATAATAATTTTCAGACACAAAAGAGAAAAGAGCTGGAAGTTACCTCATGAAGCTCACCACAAAGAGTGATGAGTTTAGTTATAGAAATAACTACGTTTTAAACTATCCTAATAATGAGAATATACGAGGGATATAGAAAGCCTGTTTAGAGTACAGGCGTAGGTTGGGTGGGGAGGAGGGAGATTTGGGATATTGGTGATGGGAATGTTGCAATGGTGATGGTTGGTGTTCTTTACATGACTGAAACCCAAGCACAACCATGTATGTAATAAAGTTGTTTAAATTAAAATAAAAGAAAGAAAAAGAAAATGTGCAAGGTTGCATATACATAAAATATTAGTAGAGGTATTTTGATCACAGTGGTTTTTTTCTGTTTTGTCTTAAGTTAAACCTAAGATGACAGACTTACTAATGATTTCCCAATGGGCTTAATGTACTTAATACGTAATAACAATCCTGACCTCAGTTTATTTGTAGTCACATACGAATATATTTGTAAACAACTTGTATATACAGAAGAGGAAATAGAACTGGACTCAAAATCGATAAGCACAATGAAAGTATATTATTACGTTTTAGAGAAATCAAATAAAACTACCTAACTATGTAAGTATGGAAATATCATAAACTAATTATTGAAAAATATTCTAGAATCTATTTTGAAATAAGAAAAATTAGACTGTAAACTGAACCTTCAAAAACTAGTAAAGTGCTCATTGATTTCTTTTCAAGAATATTTTGATATGCTATATATTCTCAAATTTATTCTCAAGTCTAAAATATAGATCAGAATGTTTAGCTGCCTGTAGTGATGCTGTTTTTCCCTGACTTTTCATGTTTTGATGTCTTTTCATGTGATACCAGGAGAGATAAAAAGCAAAGGATAATATGAATCATTTTTCTAACTATATTGATTTCTGAGTAAATTGCCTTATGTCAAGTTACATGTCTTGTATTTTTTTCTATTTAATAATATGTTAGTCTGATTTTTTTAAATTTAAACTCTCAAATTGAGTTATAATGCAAAATAGTTAGTTTTCTAAATTGCAATGTAAATGTAAATCCTAGAACTCTTTCAAACTTCTTCACTTTCTCTGCAATCTGAGACTTATTTTCAGGATCATGCTCCCAGAAAAGTTTCAATAGATGAACATCAGTATAACTAATGTAGTTTTTATTCAATATGTATCAATTTGCTCTAAGGAAATAAAGTCAACTCTGACTCTGTAGACCTTTGGAAATACATTTAGGAATACATGTATTTCTGAGTTAGAACAACCACATATGCTGAAGTAAAGCTAGATTTTGACTGCCATTTGCCAACTAGAGGTAAGTATCACTGTTGCATTGTCTGACCTGGAAACATATAGTTTAGAAGGCATCATCATGACTATATTTGACTCAACAGCAGTGTCATATCTGAGATATTCATCACTTTCCTCCAAGTAGAGGATAAAGCCTTCGCTTCTTTGTCATAATAAGCTTTCCATAGTCCTTTAGATACCTCAAACAACTTCACAGTGAAATTTACACTTAACCTGTTGCTCTCTAGTGCTAACTTAGACCATCATTAGCATTGTAGCTTTCATGTGTGCATTATTATAACAAGTTTTACCTTTGCTAATATCTTTGATGGTGTTTAGATTATTTTCCTAGCTTAAGAAAATTTCAGAGAGGTAGAGTATTTTTCCTATGTTCTTGACAATTTCTAATATTGAAAGTCTGGCTCCATCCCTGGCTTCCCAGATGGTCCCTTGAGGCTGCCAGGAGTGATTCCTCACTGCAGAGTCAGGAGTAATCCCTGAGTACTACAACGTTTGACCCAAAAATCAAAAGGGAAAAAACAGTCTAGTTCTGATACTGTTAACTTTTCTTTTATACATTATAAAACATTTTTTTAGATATTTGTACTCTACTGCCTTATGACACTTGAACGTATAGTATGTTATATCAAATCTTCCTTTCATGTTAAATGTAGAATGCTGGTTAGCACTTAAGGGAACCTGCCAAATATTGCTTATTTTCATGCAGCTACCATGTTTCTTTTTATTATTAACTAGTTCAGAATCTTTAATTTGTAGTTTAAAATTTGAAGAAAAGTAGTCTTTGATTCACCTTTGAGAAAAATATGTGCCTAATTGGCACATACATTGGAAATCATATATAGTAATGTTTAGAAATATTGCATTTGACTGATATAAAGCAGAGTTTAAGAACAGTTCACTCTTAAAAGTGAACTAAGGGGGCCGGGCGGTGGCACTGGAGGTAAGGTGCCTGCCTTGCCTGCGCTAGCCTAGGACGGACCGATCCCCCGGCGTCCCATATGGTCCCCCAAGCCAGGAGCGACTTCTGAGCGCATAGCCAGGAGTAACCCCTGAGCGTCACCGGGTGTGGCCCAAAAACCAAAAAAAAAAAAAAAAGTGAACTAAGATTTTTTGGTATATCCAGAGAGTGTTGTTTTTTTTTTTTAAGTCTTACTTTGTGAGGAAAATTAAATATTTAATGTGTCCTGTGAGACATAGACACTATGTGAGCCTGCTTAAGAATTGCATTTTAGATGAAGAGCAGTGGAATTCTGAGAATGGGTAGTTGTTCTTGTTTTAGTTCTTTAATATTTATTTAATCCAAGAGGTATTCACAGACCCAAAATATCATAGATTAGAGTTAATGCAGTATTGGGTTTAGAACTCCAAAGTGCTAATTCCTTCTTTTAAGTGGAATCATTCCTTTAAGTAAGAAAATTGGCCATAATTAAAATATGATTTTATTTGGGAGGAGAGTACACATTACAGCAATATAATTATCCAATTAAATTAGCAATAATGGTAGGGAAACAGATCATGATCACTTTATACTGAAGCATGGGAAAAGACCTGTTCATAAACATAGATTAAGGAAGAAGAAAAATCACAGAAATACAAATGTCACAGCAAATGCCAATTACCACCTTTGAGTTTATTCAGGTAAAACAAAAAGGAGAACATATTAGTACACATAAGAAAATATGAGTTTAGTTAAAAGCCTGAGAAAAATGAACAATATACTATGTTTAATTGCAAACAAATAAGAATTTCATATTAGCATAAACAACAGATAACTTTTTAATAATCATAATAATTTCTTCTCTGACTTTTAATACATTCTAAGTTATATTAATGCTGTTCAAATTCCAATAAATATGATTAGTGGCTATTAACATAGATTTTATTTGCTCATTTGGTCATGTTTCTTAATAGCCCTATGTAGCTTTCAACATCAATGAAATACTGGTATTGAATAAACTAGTCAATAAGCAAGCTCTAGCTTTTAATTAAGTAATTTTGTGGGGTTTGAATCTTTGAGGTTAGAAATTAGTTTTGTATGATAAATAAAGAAGTTGTTACCTTAGTATTTGCTGTGTTATGAGAATAATAACATTTATACATAATATGTATGTATATATTTAATATGCAATGTTTTCTCTGTACACAAATATATCATGTAATCTATAAATTACTTTACCAATTTTTATAATAGAATTTTTTTCTCTGATAAGTTATATCATGTTATGAAGAAACTATAGGTCACTTTGTTCTCGATTAAAATTTTATGTTATAATTTTATACCAGTAAAGTTAATAAATGCATGTGGTAAATTTATTTTATTTATGTAACATAAGCAACTACTTTTCTTTTTTTAATTGCTTTATTTAAGCATCATGGTTACAAAATTGTTCATTGTTGGGTTTTAGTCATAAAATATACACTACCCTTCACCAGTGTGCCATTCCTGTCATCAATTCCATCCAGGCAGGAGGCAGTTTGCTCTCCTCCCCCTCCTTTCTCTCTCCTCTCTCTTATTTCTCTCCTCTCTCTTATTTCTCTCCCCCTCTCCCCTCTCTCTTCGTTCTCCCCTCTCTCTTTCCTCTCTCCTCTCTCTCCTTTCTCTATCTCTCTCTCTTTCTCTCTTTGACCAAGTAATTTGCACTGTTGGAGGTGCAAATCTTGCCACTTAATTTATCCACTTTCAGCTCAAAATTCTTTTCCAGAGTGATCAATTTCAACTATCATTGTCTTATTAGACCTTCTCTACTCTACTTACACTCACAGCTCTTTGTGGCAAGCTTTCTACACTGGGCTGGACTACCTGACTTTTGTCTCTATTGTCTCTGGGTGAGTATTATTACCATACTATCTCTTGTTTTTCTTATAGTCCACAAATGAGTGAGATTGTATTATATCTATTCCTTTTCTCTGGCTAATTTCTCTCAGCATTATAGTCTCCATGTCCAACCATGTATAAGCAAATTTCATGACTTTATTTTTCTACCAAATGATTTTCTATATATGTCACTAAAATATAAATATATTTATCAATATCCCAAACAGTAAAATTTGACTAAATTTTTAGGACTCAGAGACATAGGTACTAGGTAAGGTTATTGACTGATCCCTGGCACCAAAGGACTAAATGAAACATCCTTTTGGGCAGAGGGGAATATCCTGTGAAGAGGATCTCTCCATGCAGGACCAGAAGTAAACCTTGTGTTCCCACAAAAGAGAGGGGGGAGGGGGAGAGAGGAAGAGAGAGAGTGCTCTGGAGTCCTGTACAATTAAAGGAGAATAATTTGTATAAATTATTAGCTAATTTTGATTCTGATAAATTTGGAGAAATGGCAAGCTCAATTATGAAGCTTATATGTTGCTTCTTTATATAAGCTCTGAAATTTACATAGTTACTCTTTTAATTAAAAAGAACTAAGCAATTTTAGGTCAATTCTGTGTGTTTTCCAGGTTAACTGGAAAAGTTATAGTAATTTTAAAATAGATAATTGACCAACATTGACATTAACTTATAATACTGTAATGTGGAAACTGATTATTTTTATTAATTTTATGATCTCACCTAAGTGCAGTATCCAGAGTTGAGATCATAGATAGTAATGACAGTCAACAGGCTTGGTAAAGGAAAAAAAACAGATTTTTAGTCATGAAAACTAATTTCCAAATCTAAAGAGTTAACATTTTAGGGATTTAATGCAAAAAATGTGGTGTTTCTAGTTAAACTGTATTGTACATTTGCTTTTTTATTCATAATCTGTGATATAGATTTGAAACTTGCCAAAAGCATGGATTGTCCTTCAATGTTCTTCCTCTTTCATGCACACATACAAATTAAGTGTGAGGTGATATCTTGCCAACGACCATGTTTACGGTGATTATTTTTACAACACATATGTACATTAGCCATTTTTGTGTATATTTTAAAATACCTTGTTATTTATATGCATTAAATACATAAAATGTGTATAAATTAAATTTTAATAAAGATAAAATGTAAAAAATATTTTACTAGACTAACTTTCAATAGGGTCAGAGAGAGATAAAGGTTTAAAGAGAGATAAAGGGTTGGCTTTGCATGTTAATGACCTCAGTTTCATTTCCAATATCTCATGTTACCCTGCACACAGAGCCAAAAATAGTCACCAAAAACTGGTGGATATTGTCCAAAGCTCTATCCCAACAAAAAGCCAGCTTGAAGGACAAATGTACTACAAACATTCATTTTCACTTTTTAACTAAGCATTTTCATATACTGAACCCAAATTTTGGCAACCTTTATTACTAACAATTAGTCCAATTGACAGGATAGCAACTTAATCCCTATAGCACATCATCTGAATACACATAAAAAAGTGAGCTTCAAGTCTAAATTTATCTTGGTTCTCAAGAATCAGTGCCAGCACTCACAGCTTTGGTGATGCTACAATTCTTTGCAGTTATATACCTTTAATAATTTCGTGAAATAATTTTATAAAGAAAAAATTTAATTTTTTATTTCATCTGCAGTCAAAAACTTTAGATATTAAGGAACTTGATATTTATGCTCAAAGATAGTAGTTTGGAACTCTTGTGTCATATATAATATATTTGAAAGGGATAAGGTACCAAAACCTTTGTATTAAGAGTTGGTTTTATAGACACTAATAATAGGGCATAGTGGATAATAAAAATTTTCTTCAGAAGTATTCATTCACTATAAATATGACCTCAAAGAAAATATTTTCTAAAACTTGTAGGAAATAAAATCTGATTATCACTGTGCTTATAATAAATATTCAGCTAATTAATGGTAATTTCATACAATATTTATTGGTTACAGGAAATACCCATGTAACTTAGATGTTATAAAGAATTCTTCCTTAAGAATAAGAGAAATATCTGATATCACATTGCCAAACAATTTATCTTGCTGACAGGGGCAATTTTTTTAGCAATAGTACTACATATAGAATAGCAACATTATGGGAAGATAGAGCAGATGCTAAAACTTACTCAGACATAAATCTTGCTCACTTTATCTTCTGCACAATACAGAGAAGACAAGAAGAAAAACAAATATTTCACAGTACAAACATAAATGATGGCATTGCAAAGGAATTTTATATCCTAGTTTGAAGATCATCTATGTGTTGTAGGATTGACATCTGGAAAAATAAATTGTTTAATCTAGTAATACAATAATAATGAAATGTTTCACTACCTCCAATCAAAATAGAAATATAAATTAAACCAAAGGATTAAAGTATACTCTTTTTGATAACCTTTTTGTAATGCAATTATTTCAATTCTATGTTGCTACTAAAATGTATGTAAAGTACATCATAGCCAATACAATTAATTGGCTTAAAACTTTATATTGTACAAATAAATTTACAAATTTCTAATACAATTCTTTTGTTACTGTTGTTGTTGTTATCATCATTTATTATTATTATTATTAATTATTATTTTGGCGTTTGGGTCACACCCGGCAGCGCTTAGGGGTTACTCCTGACTCTACGCTCAGAAATCGCTCCTGGCAGGCTCAGGGGACCATATGAGATGCCGGGATTTGAACCACCGAACTTCAGCATGCAAAGCAAATGTCTTACCTCCATGCTATCTCTGGCCCCTTGTTGTTATTATTTTTTGATTTGAGAGCCACACTGGCATTGTTCAGAAACTCCAGTTTCTTCACATAGGAAGCACACCTTGGGGTGCTCATGGGACCATATGTGGTGGTGGGTATCAAATCCAGACCCATCTGCTACAAAGCAAGTGCCCCACTCATTGTCCTATAGTTCAGGCATCTATTCCATTCTTTTAGTATCACTCTAACTCTTACCCTTTTTTTAAAAAATTAAATCAGTTGACCTTAGGTAACAAGATCAGGAGTGTAACAATAGGCTTTGCACATGGTGCTAGCCTGGCTCTATCTGATCCCCACCATGAGTGATCCCTGAACCCTACTAGGAGTAACCTCTGACCAGTGGGTGTGGTCCAAAAATCAAAATAGCGACAACAAAAAAATAAATCCACAAATTGAAACACAGGATTAATAAATTCCATGATGGGGTAAGAAGCACTTTACATGAATCCATATCCCAATATTCTGTCCCATCTCAATTTTTGCTCTCTTTAATCTCTGATTCCCTTCATGATTTTGGGGAGAGTGTCACATTCAGCTGCGCTTAGAGCTTATGCATTGATCTTCACTCTTGCTGCAGTGTGGGGTGCTGAGAATATAACCTATGACCACACCAGGAATCACATTATGTTGGCCTCACATTCATTGCAAGTGCTTTTTGTACTATATCTCCAGCCTTGAGATTTATAATTGTTAGTTACACAATGAACACAAAATATTCTCAATTCTATTTGACAGCCACTTTTTCTCCCTTGCAATGCTTTCTAGTCGGTTGTAAACAAGTAGCCATTTAAAATACTTTAAAAAATAAATAAAGCATATAACATGGAGTAAGATTATCAATATATTGTGTTTTTAGAAAAGCCCATTCCAGTTGAAAATATTATTATGTATGCCTATTTGGGGAGAAAACTTCAAAAGAGAAACTTACAAAAAAAGTAAAGAGAACTTTTAACATACTATCCCAAGCAATATTAATACTTTAGTAAATTTCAAGTCCTATTATTTTTTACTACTTTGTCAATGTATTAACGTTTAGTTTTTCCATAGGAGAATAAAATGAATAACAATGCTGGAATATGTATTGATCTAATTGACCATGTTTTATTTAATTATTTTGGTATTTTTCTAGCATTGCTATTTTTACAAACATGTACATACCTATAAATACTGTAGCATATAACATAAATCTATGAATTACATGAATATTTACATATTTTAAAGCCCTATTTCTATTATTGTTATCATGTGTTTAAAATTTTTGTCTAACTAAAGAGTAGGAGGATGGAGAATGACCAATTACTGCTTAATGGATACATATTTTTATGTTTGCAAAACTAGAAGACCTCTGAGATAAATATGCTGTTAATGGTTTACAATGTGAATGCATTTAATGCTGCTGAGCTTTACACAAAAACATTTAAGAAGGTATATTTTTAGCTGTTATTATTATAAAATTTTTAAAAGTATGAGTTTATAAATTTTAAAAGAGTGATCCCAAGATATTTGAGTTTGTGGGGCACTTTTTTGAATGGGATCTTTTTAATGTCCATTTCTTCTCTATCATTTTTAGCATATGATATTTAGTATAATGTTTTGTTTTGTTTTGTTTTTTTTTTACAAAATACCACTATTAACTGAATCTAACTTACAAGACACTAAATGAGTTTCTAATAAAAGTTGGTTATGCATATTCAAATATATTCAAATATTAAGTATTCTTAATATATTCAACATATTCAAATTTTAAGTATTCTATTTTTATTCAGCAAAGCCAATTGATAGACATGCTTTTAACAGTTCAAAAGAAGTAAATAAAAATGGTATTGTTTTAAGTTTTCAATTTTAGGGCCAGAATTATAATATAGAGGGTAGGGAACTTGCCTTACATGTGGTTTAATCCTGAGATACCATATGATCTGCTGAGACCTGCCAGGTGTGATCCCTAAACACAGAGCCAGGAGTAAGCCTGAGCACCACCAGGTCTGGTAAAACAAGTAAGCAATGAAACAAAAACATAGCAAAGCAAATATATTGGAGTTTCTTCCCCCAATGAAAAAATTATTTTAAAGTTAGAAATGCATAGTGTTGAGGAGCTGGCTATAACCACTGAGAACTATCACATGACACATTTTACCCTTTTTATTTTGAAACATATATCAGCATTTATGGTTTCTTGTATAGCTAATGCCCATTTGAACGTTATCCATCTTTCTTCCTCTCCTGTTACTGTCCCTACTTGTCCTATGTTCTTACTAACATATTTTATATCTTTTCTTTACTTTCATTTCTTCTCTCTCCTCCTCACTTTCTTCTTTTTCCTCCTCCTGTGTTTCTCTCATTATCCTTACATAGCAGCATTATGGAATCTGTATTTTCTCGTGCAACTGGCATATCCAGATGAAGAGATGGCTCCTAAATTGCTGCTTTCAATAACTGTATTCCCTGAGTCACCAGAAATCCCTGACAGTGTATGTTAATTAGACTTTTACTATTAAAAATAATCATAAAACAACATCTGCTCTTTGGCTTAAGCTTTTAATTTACATCAAGAACTAATGGTTCAAATTCAGTTGTATCTGGTCACTGATTTATTCTCCCACCGTGAGCAATTATTTTTGTTTTTCTAATTTCATCTTTTGCTTATTTTCCCTGTTAGTGTTAGTAAAAGACACCAATAATATCAGACCTCATAACTACCAGCCCCATTTTCCAGAATATTGTCTGTGTGCCAGTTTCCAGCCAGTATCCTAAACTTCATTCTAAAATAATTATCATTGTTGTATGAATGCCACGAGCTTACTGACTTAGCTCTGCATTAGTTGGAGCAACTGCTGTGGCAATATAAATAAAATGACCAAGATCATTTTAAATCAATTTTTGTACACTCTTATATCAGGAGTATAGACAGTGGCCATTAAACAATGCAAGTGTTATCAGGTCTTGCTAGTTGACAAGTGCAAATAATATTACAGATAATAGTTATGATCCCAGTCATATCATCATACTGTGGAGCTGTGTAGTCTTTAAGAGATAATATAATGAATGAGTATAAGGATGGAAAAAGAATCACAAGAAGTACTTCTAAAAATAAGTTAGTGCATCAGAATCAATTCTAAAGAAACTGCATATGGAAAGACAGACAATGATACAAACCAAGAAGCTTGTTCAACATTCATTTGAGGGAGGCTACAAAGATACTAGACAGTGATACAGTTGCCCAGGCTGTAACTGCTGTTGTGATGCTGACTCAAATATCCAGCACCATATATAGTCCCCTTAGCATGACCAATTATCATTCCTGGGCATAGGACCTAAATATCACAGGGTGTTTCCCCTTTCATTACAAAGTCTCACTGAGGGCTCACTTCTGACTGATTTGTTCCAAAGAGTATTATGCATGGGAAATAATTTACACATTTTTAAAGTTCCATTTTTTAAGTTTCTAGTGTACAGAAAAAAAAATTCTGCCTACGACCATGCAGTCATGTATAAAGAAATAACAAAATAACCCAAGGAAATAAGGAACACTTATTAAAAAACACGTTTAGTAATATTTTTACCTTATATAATTAAGTTTGATCTTAAAAAATTATCTGAGCAGCAAAGTGAGGAAACCTCTCAAGCTAAAGAGATAAGGCTGCTGATATTGCATCTGGGAGGATATTTACTGAGAAGATATGAGAAAACAGTCAAAGAGGTTAGTTAGGGTGTGTAGTACCCAAAAGTTTTTAGGCCACTTCTAAAAAAAATAGGGTATAATGTCAGAAATACCATTCTAATGGCATGTGACTTATTTTTATATTAAGATAAATAAGAATAAGAATATCGGTGACTTTTTATCATTTAAAGTAATTCAACATATTGATTATAACTGCACCATAAAATGAGAAAAGAATAAAATCTAGTAAGAATGTAAGTATAAAACAAGGATGGCTGATAAAATAATTTTGACAAGGGTTACAACTACATATGAACAATGAAAAAATGAAGAATTTTATGTATATTTTAGAGTAGACAGTATTTGTTTTTAGAGTTCTATTTAAGATATGATAGCAGGGGCCAGTGCTACAGTCCACCAGGTAGGGCTTTTTTCCTGCATTGAACTAGGGTTCAATACCTAGAATCCCATATAGCATCCTATATCCCTGATCCTGCCGGAAGTGACTCCTGAGCATAGAGTCAGGTAGATCTGAAGCACCACTGGGTATGGCACAAAAACTAAAAAGAAAAAAAAATACACAGGTATGATAGCAAAATAGTAATCAAGGATTATTTTCAGTGTGGCCTAATTAAGGTGTTAATTCAATTTTTAATTGTTAAATTTTTTATGAGTAATAGATTGTGTCACAGATGAGATAGTTGGGTAAAAAGATTGGAGTTCTCTCAGATAAATAGAAAATGTAAGGGCATATTTATGAGATTTATATGTAGCATTTAGATTAACTTATTATCCCAGGAATATGGATGTAGAAAGATGGTTAGAGGTTTGAACTCTGATATTTTCAAACATGTAATTTTCCTTCTCTTTTTTATCCACTTTTTTCTTTCTTTTTCACTCTTGTGGTTATTATTTGGTGATATTTTTTGTTGCTGGGTGCATTTTCTTTTCATTTATTTTGGTAGTTGCTACCAAATTTTTTCTTTTCTTTTTCTTTTCCTTTTTATCTCCAACAGAATCACATACCTTGAATTATTCAGCCTCATAAATTGAGGGGAAAAATGGATGATACTAGGACCTGACAGTCATATGAACCTGTAGTGGAAATAAAAAATGATCAGGGTTGAATACCAAACCCAAAGTCAATGACAACAGAATCAATACCCAACCTACAACAAGCCGTAAAGTGGGGACCAGTTACACTAGTATTCTGTGGTGGGGGATAAAGGAGAGAGAGATGGAATGCATGCTGGGAACAGGGGTGGAGGGAGGACAACACTGGTGGTGGCAATGTCCCTCATTCATTGTCACTATGAATCTTAAATATTACTGTGAAAGATTTGTAATTAACGTTGGTCACAATAAAAAAATTTTAAAAAATGGCAGAGAACAGACCTAAAGCAACAGAATGAAAGAACATTTCCATAATGATTCTTGCTGTCGAACAGTTTTGAAACTCAAAAGATGTTTTTTGTCATGTGACATAACCAAAGGGTATATCTCTGTAGTAGTCGAAGGAACCTTGATAATGGGTGGTCCAGGGGAGTTTGAGAGAGACAAACCTATTGTGAATGAACTTCAAAAAACTATTTCAAGTTGAAAAAGAAAGTATTGAGAATTTTTAATATTTAGTTGCAACAATTGATAAATGTATATGGGTATGAAATCAAAAGAAAAAGATTGTTTTTATACATTAGTGTTTGTGCATTGATAAACAGTGAAGGGATATATAAAGCATGTAAGGTGTTTGCTTTCAATTGAGCAAAGCCAGGTTTAATCCCCAACACCACATAGGGGTTTCTGAGTTCTACTACAAGTGTTCCCTTAGTCCAGAATCAGCAGTAAGCTGTGATTACTGAGGTTGTGGTTCTTCTACCCTCCCATCCCCAGAGCCAAGACACACACAAAAAAATAAAGAAAAAAATGAATGAAGAGATAAAACATCACATAAAATAAGTTTCATAGTTCATTTTATTTTAAAATAGGAAAGGTATAGAAGCTATTTTTAATAATATCGTTAAGCAAAAAATAATATCTTTAAGCATTTTGATTACAGACATGGTTATAGTTGGGTTTCAATCATTTAAAGAACATACCCCTTCACCAATGCAATATTCCCACAACCAATGCCCCAATCTCTCTCCTCCCTGACCCCACCTGTATATGAGACAGCTATTCTACCTCTCTCACACATTGACATTGTCACCATAGTTATCAGTGTAGTTATTTTTCTAACTGCACTCATAACTCTTTGTGGTGAGCTTCAGTCCTTCCAGTCCTCATCTCTATTGTCTCTAGGCATTACTACAATAATGTGTTTTATTTTTCTTAAAACCCATAGATGAGTGAGATTGAAACTACTCCGTGTCTATTTCTCTCCCTATGACTTATTTCACTCAGCTTAATAGATTCCATGTACACATGTACACACATAGGAGAAATTAATGACTTCATCAGTCCTGATGGCTGCATAATATTCCATTGTGTATATGAACCACAGTTTCATTAGCCATTTATCTGTTGAAGGACATATTGGTTATTTACAGAGTCTGGCTATTGTAAATAGTGTAATAGTGTAAATAGTGAATATAGGTATGAGGAAGAAATTTTTGAATTGTATTTTTGTGTTCTTAGAGTATATCCCTAGGAGTGGTATAGTTGGATCATATGGGAGCTCAATGTCCAGTTTTTTTTTATAGTTTTTTTTACAAAAGCTGGACTAGACTGCATTCCCACCATCAGTGAATGAGAGTTCCTTTTTCTATGCTTCCCCTCCAGAACTAATTGTTCTTATTCTTTGTGATGTATGCCAGTCTCTGTGGTGTGAGATGGTACCTCATTGCTGTTTTGATTTGTATCTCTCTGATAATTAGTGATCTGGAGCATTTTTTCATGTGTCTTTTGGCCAATTGTATCTTTTCTTTGAGGTTTTGTCTGTTCATTTCTTCTCCATTTTTTCTTCTTCATTTTTTGATGAGGTAAGATGTTTTTTTCTTGTTAAGTTCTGTCAGTACATTGTATATTTTCAATATTAGCCCCTTATGATGGGTATTGGGTTAATAGTTTCTCTTATTCTATGGATGGCTTTTGTATCTTAGGTACTATTTCCTTTGAGGTGCAGAAGCTTCACAGCTTAATATAGTTCCAACTGTTTATCTCTGCATCCACTTGTTAGGAAAGTGCTATTTTCTCCTTGAAGAGGCCTTTAGCCTTAATGTCATATAGTATTTTACCTATGTGTTGTTCTATCTACCTTATGGTTTCGAGCCTGATCTCAAGGTCTTTAATCCTTTAGGATTTGACCTTTGTGCATGATGTTAGATGGAGGTCAGAGTTCACTTTTTTACATGTGTCTGACCAGTTGTCCCAACACCACTTGTTGAAGAGGCTTTCCTTGCTCCATTTTGCCCCTTTATCAAAACTTAATCAATTGTATATCTGTGGCACATTCTCTGAATACTCAAGTCTATTCCACAGATCTGAGGGTCTCTCTTTATTCCAATATCATGCTTTTTTTTTTTTTTTTGGTTTTTGGGCCACACCCGGTAACACTCAGGGGCCACTCCTGGCTATGCGCTCAGAAGTCACTCCTGGCTTGGGGGACCATATGGGACGCCAGCGGATCGAACCTCGGTCTGTCCTAGGCTAGTGCTGGCAAGGCAGACACCTTTCCTCTAGTGCCACCGCACCGGTGCCTTCTTCTTCTTTTTTTTTTATCATGCTGTTTTAATGACTATTGCTTTGTAATAAAATTTAAAGTTGGGGAATGTGATGCTTTCCATATTTCTTTTTCCAATGGGCTTCTCTAGCTATATCATGGGTGTTTATTGATCCAAATGAATTTCATGAGTTTTTGATCCATATTTTTAAAGAATGTCATGGGTATCTTTAGAGATATTACATTAAATATGTACAATGCCTTGGGAATTATTGCCATTTTAATGATGTTAATCATGCCAATCTATGAGCAGGGTATGTGTCTCCATTTTCTGTGTTCTCTTTTATTTCTTGAAGCAGGGTTTTGTAATTTTCTTTGTATAGGTCCTTCACCTCTTTAGTTAATTTGACTCTATATTGTTTGAGTTTGTGTGACACTAATGTGAATGGGATTGTTTTTTTAAGTTCATTTCTTCTCTATCATTATTGGTGTATAAGAAGACCATAGATTTTTGTGTGTTAATTTTGTAGCATGCCACTTTGTATAGAAGCTATTTATAAGGATAAACGTGAGTATGCATATATATTTTTATTTATATTAGTGGTAGGAGTGGCATATATATACATATATTAGTGACAGAATTAACACTTAAACTGGCTCTGAAAAAATAAAATATAGAAGACTAAGGTGATAGTATAATAGATAGGGCACTTGCATTGCTAGTTATTGTCCAAATTTGACCCCCAGAATCCTATATGAGTGCTAACCTCAAAAGGAGAAATTCCTGAGCACAGATTCAGGAATAAGCCCTGAGCACTGCCAGATGTGGGTCAAAAAAATTAAACACGGGGCTAGAGAAATAGCATAGAGGAAGGCTTTTGCCTTGCATGCAGAAGGACTGTGTTTTGAATCCTGACATCCCATATGGTCCCCGAGCCTGCCAGGAGCAATTTCTAAGCAGAGAGCCAGAAGTAACACCCCTGAGAGATTCCAGCTGTGACCCCAAAACAAAACAAAACAATTAAACAAATGAAAGAGAATAAAATAGAAAACATTTTAATGTAAACAAATATGACAGGATTTGAACAAAGTTATACAAACTACCAACTGTTAAACTAACAAACACAAAATAACATTTACTCATTTTATGAGAAGATCCCCATAAATAAAGGTAAGATTCAAAGATTTTGTACATTATTTTTAAATGTTCCATCTAGACAATATTACATTTGAATTATTTTTTTTGGTCCTTAAATCACCTTTGCAAATTTAAATACTCTTGCTACATATTATAGAATACAAAGAAATAGGAAAATTATTCCATCTAAGTAGTATTTAAGTTACTTGTAAGTAATGTAATATGCTTGATTTGAAGCTATAATCTATGACAACAGTGTAGAATAAATATATGTTAAAATTTATTTACATTATAAATTCAGTAGAGATAATTTGAAGTGAGCTTAACATAAAATATTTATGTTTATAGTATAGATACATACAATTACCAAAAGCACAAGTTTAAAATTAAGAAAAAAGAAAGACCCAGTTTTTAACCTTGTAATCCAATCTCACCTGACAGAATTTAGCTGTTTATAACTGGGCCATTTCTATTAGAGTGTATAGAGGTGGAATTTGGCTAATGTAGTTCACACAAAAAGCCTCATATAGAATACAATGTAGGCAAGAGTGAGGACCAGAATACACGGGGATTATTTTTTGCCAATATTTTCTTTAGAGCTTAGTGGAAAAGCTGGGCAATTTTTGCTTCAGGGTATATGGTGGCAACGAATGCGTCTATTAGGTTTTCCAGTGGCAATCTGGTTGTAGGGGCGTTTAGCCTAATTTTATTTAACAAGGAAAGAATCATAGTTTGTAGGTCTGTAGTCCAATATATGCTTATATATATATATATATATATATATATATATATATATATATATATATATATATATATATATATATATATATATATCCAAGTCCAGAGGAAAATGGCAGCATATTCCCTGCCCATAGATTGAGAGCACTGATATCATTAAAATGATATTACCTAAAATATTTCTATATATGTGATGCCCCTTCAATAAGGATGCCCATAATACTCCTGAAATGCATATGAAAAAATAAGCCTGCACAAATAGGTAACATTTTAGGAAAAGGAAGATGAGAGCCATCATCTTCCTTAACTTCAAGCTGTACTACAAAGCAGCAGTAATTAAAGCAGCAGATTATTGAAATAAATAAAAAAAACCTATCAAATCAATAAAATATATTTGAATATCTTAAGACAGACTCTCAACTAAATGATCAATTAATTCTTAATAAAGCAGCAAGAAATGTGAAGTGGAACAAGGAAAGCCTCATCAACAAGAAGTGTTGAGAAAAAGTTGTTCGTATTTAAAAAAAATTAACTCAGACCTATTTTTTATGCCATGCACAAAAAAAATAAGAAGTATACATATTTCCTATTCAAAATATTTTTTATTTTACTACCCTAAATACTTTTTTGTTTTTGTTTTTTTTGTTTTTTATTTTTGTTTTTCTTTGGTTTGATGTTATTGTTGTTGTTCTTTTTGCTTTTTGGACCACACCCTGTGATGCTCAGGGGTTACTCCTGGCTATGCGCTCAAAATCATTTCTGGCTCCAGCGTTCGTTTTAGATTGGCCACAGGCCAGGCAAATGCCCTACTGCTGTACTATTGCTCTGGCCCCTGCACTAAACACTTTTAATGGTGAGGATAACAAGGTATAATGATGGTTTCTGTTTTTTAAGTAATGCACATTTTATTTTGTTTTGAGTTAATGGGGCTAATTTCAGAATCAAATAGATCTTCTATACAAAAACCCCACAAAACTTCACAATTATGTATGAACAAATCAAAGTCTCTAAATGTGCATTATTGATTAATTTCAATTTTAAAGATTACTTTACAGTTATGTAATTTTCCTTTTCCTTCCCATAAACACTGAAAGGAAAGATAAGGTAACTGCTTAGCGGACCAAGAAAAAAAAAATCCTGTTACATGTTTTTTAAAATTCACACACAAGAAAAAGATGGGTATGGGACCTCAAATTATTCATTTACATTTTATTGCTTTAATTTTCATGAATGGCATGCATGAACTATTTTACTAATAGTTAACTTTTGTTAAAAGTATTTATTTGAGAGATAATAAATTATTTGGGTTTTATTTTATAAGATTTTCTATTTTGGCTTAGAAATTCAAAAGAACTAACTTCAAACACCTTTTAGTTCCCTTTTTTGTTTTTGAGTTCCACCTACGTGGTAAAGTTTTCTAAATGACCCAAATGTCTGCAATAAGCTAAATGGGGCAGTGGCCATTCCAATGTACATGGAGCAGTGCACACTATATCCATCCTGCAAGAGCAAAATTGCATGGACTATGGAGAAGTAAATGTTGCAGTAAAATAAAAAAAAATAACATGTGGTCAAAGGAAAGAAGTAATAAGATATTTTAGGCAAACATTTATTTTCAGAAGAACAGTTTTAGGAATATAGAAATATTTTATCAACAAAGTTGGATACATTTTATTTAAATTCTATATTTAGTTTATAATATGTTGCAGCTATTGTGCTAATCATACAAAAGGACTAAATAGGATAAAAATGTGAATATATATCAAGATACAGGGAATTAAAAAACAAGAATTATTTGTTTAGACGTGTTATTTCAATTTGGAGTTTCTGATTTCTATCTTCATATCCTCTTGATTCTTATTAGTGTTCTGTTCAACTTAATCTATGCTTTCTTTGAGTTCTGTGAACATCCTCCATATTTCTTCTCTAAACTGCAAATCTGAAAGACAAACTAGGTTGTTGACCATTTTCAGGTCATCAGAGTTGTCATCTTTATTCTCTATGCCTGCTGTTGGCCTACATTGTCTCCCCATTGTCATACTTGTATTGTGGATTTTTCTACGTGTTGTGGTGGTATGCACATGTGTGCAGCTGCAAAGAGGAGCTCTGGCTCCACCCTTTGTGGGCAGGACAGCTCACCTCTGAAGAAGAGGAGGCTTTAGGGAAGAATGCTGAAGAGGATCAAAATCCCAGGCAGCAAGAGAGCAGAGAGAAGGCCCAAGATTTCTGCAGTACTCTGACACAAAGCAGAATCAGTTAGTTCCACTGTCTGTGGGCAGGACAACTCACCTCTGAAGAAGATGAACCCTTAGGAAGAATGCTGAAGAGGATCAAAATCCCAGGCAGCAAGAGAACAGAGAGAAGGCCCAAGATGCCTGCCATAATTCTGACACACAGCAAAAATCCAAAAAAAAAAAAAAAAAGGATTTGTGAAAAACATAATTTATGTTATAAAATATAAAATATCACTTTATCTAATAAATAAAATATAACCATAGATAAATATCCATGGCTTGAATCAAAACTAAAGTGAGAAAATGTGTCCAAATTATTAATATATAATGAAACACTTGCTATTGAAATTATTTGAAATATTCGTAGTATTCATTCTTAAAAACATCTCAAATTGCCCAATTATTTTCCTCATCTCTTCCAATGCAGAAGTTTAAGTTACTATATCACTAACCTTTTATTAAACAGCATTTTTATCAGGCTTTGGTGTTCCAATTGTGTTACAATATAAATTGCCATCACTGTTAATTTTTCATAATGTAAATGGAATTCTATAAACCTGTACTGTGTTTTTCTTTTTCAGTTACTTTGGGGGTAAACACCAAGATATTTAGAATAGTAAATAATGGTATTGCAACTTAACTCTTTCCACATTTTTCATCTCAAATTTCATCTACTTTTAATTTATATTAATTTTTATAATCTTAAACACCTGCTCTCTATGAGCTACTAAATAATTTGCTTATTTAAGTGTCTAAAGTATCTCGTTTATTTTGGGATCTGATCAAGTCCTTTGATAATCTATAACATTTCCTTGGTACAAACATCTACTTATCTACAACTTAAACTTAAACAACTGTCTCTTCAACTCTCCCTGGAAACAAAATTTTCCCATGGCTGTTTCTGTTATGAAACTAATGAAACTTTATATTTTTTACTACATGTTATTTTATATTTATGTTTATTTTGATCTATTATAATATTCATCTCTATTTATAATTATATATTTGTTTTCTTTATTTGATGTCTACTTAATTAATCAAAATTAAATGCCCCCAAATTTTGTGATTTGTAAGCATTCTTTTTTGTTTTGTTTTTGTTATTTTGGGGGGGTGTTACACTCGGTGACACTCAGGGGTTACCCTGGCTTTGTGCTCAGAAATTACTCCTGGCTTGGGGGACCATATGAGATGCCAGGGGTCTGGGTTCATTATTTTGCAAGTGACTATCCAATTGTGCCAACACCACATGTTGAAGAGGCTTTCCTGGCTCCATTTTGCATTTCTTGCCCCTTTACAAAAAGTAGTTAACTGCATGTCTGTGGAACATTCTCTGAATACTCAAGTTTATTCCACTGATCTGAGGGTCTGTCTTTATTCCAATACCAAGCTGATTTAATAACTATTGCTTTGCAATACATTTAAATCTGTGGAAAGTGATGCCTCCCATTTTCCTTTACCCAAGGGTTGCTTTAGTTATTCGTTAGTGCTTATTGTTCCATTTTAATTTCATGAATGTTTAATCCAATTTGTTGAAGAATGTCATGGTTATCTTTAGAAGTATTGCATTAAATCTTTACAATGCCTTGGGAATATTTCCATTTTAATGATGTTAATCCTGCCAATATATGAGCAGGTTATGTGTCTACATTTTTGTGTGTCCTCTTTTATTTCTTAAAGCAGCTTTTTTAGTTCATTTACCTCTTTTAGATAAGTTGACTCCAATATATTTGAGATTCTGTGATATTAATGTGAATGAGATTTTTTAATGTCCATTTCTTTTCTATCATTATTTATGTATTTTCAGTCCTCTTTGGGTTCTGTGATTTTTTCCTGTTGTACATATCCGTTGATTAGTATGAAATGTCCATCTTTGTCCCATACAACTTTTCTGAGTCTAAAATTTGCATCATCTGATACTAATATGGCCACTCCAGCTCTTTTATGGAACTTGTTGGATGATTTTTCTCCAGCATTTGGTTTTGAGTTTCTGTTTGTTCTGACTATTCATCTGTATTTCTTGCTGGCAGCAGAAAGTTGGATTCAGTTTTTTGATTCATTTAGCCACTTTGTGTCTCTTAGCTGATGCACTTATTCCATTGTCATTGAGAAATATAATAGTCATGGGATTTAGTGCCATCTTTTTGTAGAAGCTTGGTGTATTTGTTGGCTGGTCTTGTCTTAAAGTAGATCTGTAAGTTTTTCTTTTAAGACTGGTTTTGCTTCTGCAACGTTTCTGAGCTGTTGTTTATCCATGAAGCTATGTATACTTCTTTCAAACTTGAAAGTGAGTCTGGTTTGGTGCAGTATTCTAGTTGAAGCATTCATTTCATTGAGTTTTATCACTGTAATCCACCACTGCCTTCTTGGGGGTTTATTGTGACAGGTCTGCTGTACATCTTAAGGATGCTACTTTGAATGTTATTTCCCTTTTTTTTAAATGTTGCTACTTTCAGTATTCTATTTCTTTCTTTGGAATTTGTCATTGTGACTAGGATGTGTCTTGGGATGCTTTTCTTTGGGTCTCTTTTAGCTGGTACTTTTTGGGCATGCAGGATTTGGTTGCATGCAGTCTTTATCTCTGGGAGTTTCTCTGCAATGATATCCTTGACATTTTATTCTTCCTGGGGATTTTCTTCCTGGATCTCTGTGGCTCCAATGATTAAGTTGTTACTGTTGAGCTTATCAAAGACTTCTATTTTCATTTGTTGACGTTCTTTGTGTAATTTTTTTCCATTGTCTGATTATTTGCTTTAAGCTTTTTTTCTGATCTCTTCTGTATGGAGTTGCTATGCATCTCATCTTCCAGCTCACTGATTTTATTCTCAGCAGCTGTTACCCTGTTGGAGAGGCTTTCCATTGAGGTTTTCATTTCCTCTACTGAGTTTTTCAGACTTGTTATTTCAGTTGAAATTTTCTGATTTCTATCTTTATATCCTCTTTATTCTTATTTGTATTCCGTTCAACTCCATCTATGCTTTCATTGAATTCTATAAACACCGTCCATATTTCTTCTCTAAACTCCAGATCTGAGAGTTGGCTGTTTGTGTGGAGGGGTGCCATAACCGATCAGCTGCGGATCGGCCTGCAGCATTTAAGGAAAGAAAATTGAGCACAAAAAGTGCATGGTTTAAAAGGAGGCGATGTTTGCCTCTGCGAGCATACAAGGTTTCACTTTCAGATGACAATTTAAAGAGCATATTTTTAAGGGTTAAATGAGCACGCTCAATTATACCTTGGCCCTGGGGATTTAGAGGAATCCCAGTGATGTGAGTGATGCCAAGTTTTGCACAAAAATCTTTAAATTTGGTACTGCTATAGCCTGGACCATTATCTGTTTTGATAGATGATGGTGTAGGCAGGATGGTGAGACAGTGTAAAATGTGAGCGATAACATCGCGGGTGGCTTCGCCAGTATGGAGGGAGGCACAAAGAAAGCCACTGTAAGTATCAATGGTGACATGAATGTATTTCAGATTGCCAAAAGGGGCAAAGTGAGTAACATCCATTTGCCAGAGCTCACCGGGCACTAGACCACGGGGGTTGACGCCTGTACAAGGCTCAGGCAAAAGTGAAAGGCAGGCTTTGCAAGACTTTACAATTTCTCTAGCCTGCTCTCTGGTGATGGAGAATTTTAGCCTGAGTGTTTGAGCATTTAAGTGATGGAGAGTGTGGGCTTGCTGGGCAAGTTGAAGTGCAGTGGGTTGATTGAACACAGGCAAAAGCCGTGTAGCTAGGTCTACTGCTGAATTGCCTTCAGATAGGGGCCCAGGAAGGTTGGAGTGGGCTCTAATGTGAGAAACAAAAAACGGCTGGGTGCGATGCAAAATAAGTTGTTGAATTTCTGAAAAAAGAGCAGCTGCAGGGGTGGAGGGTTTAATAAAGGGAACTGTTTCTAAAACAGGAAGAGAGGCAGCAATGTAACAACTATCAGTGTACAAGTTAAAAGCCTGTGAGATTTGCTGGAAAATATGAACAACAGCCGAAAGCTCTACGAGTTGGGCAGACTGATAGTCTGTAGGGAACTGATGCACAGTGCCATCGACAGTAAAGGCAGCCAAGCCAGTGGAGCTGCCGTCTGAAAACACGAGGGAGGCATTAGGGATGGGCTGAAGTTTGGTAATTTTTGGAAAAACTACTGGATGAATTTTTAAAAACTGTAACAATTTATCAGGTGGATAGTGGTTATCAAGCTCTCCTTGAAATGTGGAGGCAAAAATGGTCCATTCTTGCTGATGTTGTAGGAGCCACTGAAGTTCAGGTTTAGTATAAGGTATGATGGCTTTTGTTGGTTGGCAGCCAAAGAGTTTAACAGAAGTTTCACAGCCTTGCTGTAATAATTGTACCACTAAGTGGGGATAAGTGGCTAAAACTTTAGAGGGTGTGGAGGATAAATGGATCCAATACAAGGGGGCAGATTGCCATAAAACACCAGTGGGTGTTAGAATGGTGGAACAAATAATGAGAAGAAGAGGTTGTTGGGGATTATAAGTGGTTATAAGTTGGGCTTGAATAGCAGTATTGACTAAGGACAGTGAATTTAAGGCTTGTGGAGTGAGCTGTCTTGCACTGTTAGGATCAGAGTCACCTTTTAAAATATCAAAAAGAGGTTTAAGGTCTCCTGTGGAGAGTTTGAGATAAGGTCTTAGCCAATTGATGTCACCTAGCAGGCGTTGAAAGTCATTTAGGGTTTTAAGATGTTGGGTACGAATTTGGACTTTTTGTGTTTTAACTTGATTAGGGAGCAACTCAAATCCTAAGAACAAGTGTGGGGGATGAATTTGAATTTTTTCTTGGGAAATAGAAAACCCTTTTTGTTGCAAGGTAGAAATAATGTGCTGTGCAGCATTTTGGAGAGGCATTTTCTCGGGACTTGCCAATAAAATATCGTCCATATAATGAATAATATAAAGGGAAGGGAATAACTTTCTAAAGGGGTCAATAATAGAGGCAACATACTTTTGACACAAGGTTGGGCTATTAGCCATGCCTTGGGGCAAGACTTTCCAATGGTAGCGAGGGTTAGGACCTACGCAGTTTGTAAGAGGGACAGAAAAAGCAAAACGTTTGCAATCATCTGGGTGTAAAGGGATGGAAAAGAAGCAATCTTTGAGATCTAAAACAATTTTAAAGGTGTCCTTAGGAATAGCAAAAGGGCAAGGGAGGCCAGGTTGGGTGGCTCCCATAGGAACCATAGTTTTGTTAATTTCTCTTAAATCATGCAAAAGTCTCCATTTTCCAGATTTCTTTTTAATAACAAAAATTGGCGTGTTCCAGGGAGAAGTGGAAGGTTCTATATGTCCAGCAGTGAGCTGCTCCTGCACAAGCTGCTGTGCTGCAGTTAATTTTTCTGTAGTTAAAGGCCACTGGCTTACCCAGACTGGGGTGTCATTGAGCCAAGTAATTTTGTCTGCTGGGTGTGCAGGGGAGGCAGTGACCTCTACTGAAAATTTTGGAGGGCATTGTTAAACCCAAGGCCTGCTTTATCAAATTTGGGAACAGGTTGGATAGGTTGAGAGATGCCTTGCAGGTTCTTTCCAAGGCCTTTAGTTGGAGTATAACCTTGATTAAGCATTTGTTGAATGACAGCAGGATTTTTACATTTCATAACATATATGCCCATTTGTTCCATGATATCACGGCCCCACAAATTGATTGGGAGATCTGGAATAATATAGGGACGAACAAGACCTGTGTCTCCATCCTCATCTTGCCACAAAAGTTTATTGGCACTGATAAGGACTTTTTTAACTGATCCTGCAATGCCTGAAACATTGTCAAAAGAAGAAGTAGTAGGCCAATCAGGGGGCCAGTCAAGGGGAGAGAAGCAGGTGGTATCTGCCCCTGTATCCAACAATCCAACAAATGGTTTGCCTTGGATGGTTAGGGTTAAAGGGGGCCTGGCACGACACATGGCTTGAATCCAAAAAACTTCAGAGGAGCCAGGAGATGAAGCTCCACGGCTTTCTGCTAGTGCAGGAAATTGGGTGTCTAAAGGAAGGGGCAATGCTTGGGCAATTCTTTGACCGGGGACAATTTGCACAGGATAAAAAGGGGCTACAGCAAGGAGAATAATTTCCCCAGTGTAGTCATTGTCCACAAGGGAGGGTTGTACAATTAGGCCTTTAATGGTGGCTGAGGCTCTGCCAATTATCATAAAGAATGTATTTGGAGGAGGAGGGCCAAAAACACCGGTGGGAATTGGCTGGACACCATCCTCTGGAGTTAATATCCTTGGGGAGGAGGCGCCGAGGTCCAGTCCTGCACTGCCTGGGGTGGCCCTGACAAGGGAGGTTGCTGAGGGGGCAACATACTGCGAGGGACCAGAGGTTGAGTGCATGGCACCTGTTGGGGCAGGGTTTGAGAGAGGGCTGCAAACTGGTTTGGCTGAGATTGCTGGGCAACTGACTGGTTGTTGGGCCGGCTGTTCCCCGAGGCCGGCTGGAAGTTGGTATAAGCTGGGGTCCGGGGCTGACCCCGCTGCCCGTTTCCCTGAACCGGAGGCAGGGGGTTGCCATCAATGTCAGTGTTGGAACGGCAAACAGCTGCCCAATGTCTGCCTCGAAGGCATCGAGGGCAGAGGGATGGGCGAGGGTTAGTAGTGCCTGTTTGCATGGCTGGAGCTTGCTTTTGAGGGCAGTGGGAGGCAAAATGGCCAGGTTTCCCACATTGGAAGCAAGTTTTTCCTTTATTTTGGCCTTGAAAGGCTACTAGAGCCTTGGTGACTTTATGGACAAAAGGATCAGCATCTCGACATAATGAAATCATATCATGCAGGGACTTCCCCCTAAGGTTGCCACGAAGGATGCTTTTGCAAGCAGGGTTTGCATTTTCAAAGGCAAGTTGTTTTACTAGGGCATTATCAGTGTCTGTGGCAGATACTCCCAAAATTCTTTCTACTGCTTCTAGGAGCCGAGAAATAAAACTATGATAGGGCTCATCTGATTCTTGAGTAATTTTTGCCAGTGGAGCCATGGAGGCACCGGCACGGGGCAGGGACTTTCATGCCTGAAGGGCAGCTAAGGCTGTGCTAGTTAAAGTAGAACGGGGAAGATTTCGTTGTTGAGCTAAAAGGTTATAGGGAGCAGAGCCAGATATTCTTGCATAAAAATCTTGATCACTGCCTGCAATTTCTTTGCAGCGATTAGTAAATTCTACTTCCCAAAGGAGGTATAATTCTTGTTTAAGGGCAGTTTTAACAATTTCTTTCCATTCAAATGGCAGGACAAGACCTCCACCACCCATAGCCTCTAAGCAAGAAAGGGTATAGGGGGCAGACGTGCCGTAGGTGTTTACAGCTTTAAATAGTTCATGCAAATCCTTTTTATTAAGGGCTTTATATTGTCTAAGCTGGTTTAAGAGATGAGTTTCATTTTCTTCAATTGAGGAACTGTTAGGGGCAGGTGCAGCTGCAGCTTCAGCAGCAGCAGCTCTTCCTCAATAGCATCGGGGTCAGGGTTTTGTCTAGCTTGTTGCCTGGTTCGGGGGCGGGGGAGCTTACTAGGTTGAGGAGTGGGAGCTGGACGAGGGGGCTGCTCTTCTTCCCCTCTCCCATCCAGAACGGGAAATTGCAGAGCAAGTTTATTTTTAGTTAGAAGCTTAGAGAGGCGCTGTTCAAGGGTTACAATTTCTTTTAAATCTTGCAGGGGGTTATCTTTATGGAAAAGTTTTGAGTTTGGAAAGGGTGGATGAAGAGATTGAGGGGGGTCTGGCATAGAGGAATTGTAGGGAGGTGGCTCAGAGAGAGGAGGGTAAGTAGCATGCTGATAAGTAGCAGCTGCATCTTCTAGATTTTGTGCATCAGCAGGGTCTAGGGGCTCTTCAGGAGGGGCAGTAGCCACTGCACGAGAGGATGGGTAAATACTTGAAGTAAGGGACCGGACTTCTGACCGGATTTTGTTCATTTTATCAGACAAAGATGGGGTTGACTCGGAGGATTTGTCAGGGTTGCTAACAGACAGATTGACAAAAGAACTGGACCTCGAGCAAGCCTGAGAACACTCGTGGGAGGCAATTTGCAGATGACTCTGTGCCTTTTGAAGGATGTCTCTGCTTTTGGAATCAACATCTGCCCTTACTATTATACTTTTTAAGAGATTCCAATATTGACTAATGGTTTTTTGGTCAGCTTTGCTTCCATGAGTAAGAAAGTGTTCATCTAATTCTTCACCAATTTGTTCCCAAGTGCTTAGGGCAATTTTAGGACAGGTAACTACAAACCATGGGCACACTTCATGAACAAAGAGCAAAAATTTTACAAGATCTCTTTTCTTAACTTTTATGTTTCTATTTAATAACTCCTCTTGAATATCTTTTATAAATCTAGCTTCTTTACTCACATTTGCTCCCATACTGGGAGATTAATGGGACGGCGGTTGCAGTTATAACTATTGAACTAACTTGACCCTGCGCCACCCGAGGGGCTTACCTGGCGTCTTAGGGGACAAGCTCCGGACTCGTTTCCTCTGCCGTCCGACCGGTGGTCTGTAACTCGAGCCCCACGTTGGGCGCCACTTGCGACCCCCGGAGGGGGACCCCCGACCTGCGGGAGTGGTTGGTTAAGGGTCGCTAGTTATTCGCAGGTTTCCCGAGCAGATCCGGTCTTATGCTGTAATAGAACTGTGAGAGGTTAATAGAAACAGGCTTAAGACAACTGATGCTGTTCAAAAGCGAAATTTATTGGGATACACACTGTTTATATAGAAAATGCATAAAGGGAGGCGTGCTCAGCCTGTCAATCAGGCCTGAGGCAAAGGTAATATCCAAATAAGGCATAGGGCTAGCAATACCTGTTACAAATTTCTATTGCTTTATCTTAACTACATATTTTCTATGTATCATAATAGCATAAAATGGGGAGGGGGGAAAACTAGCAGTAACTAGGTCAAGCTTTTCACCACAAAATGTTCCAACCTGCATGTAAACTGAGGGCCCACCAAGGTGTTAAAGAGGGCATACCAAGGTGTTAAAATTCAACAGGACGTGTCTTTAAAGCTAATTGGTTCTGGCTATAGTTGCCAGGGTCTTAGATGTTATCTCACTTCTCCAAGCTATCTGGTTGAAAACTTCTAAGTTTTTTCAAGTTTTTGTGGTGAGCTATTTCCTTTGAGCTCTGGCTTATGCTAAACCGCATAAAGACAGGAGAGAAAAATGTCTCAGAAACTTCAATTTGCTCTAGATCCATGCAGCTTCCCACAGAGAGGCTTTCCATTGAGGTTTTCATTTCCTCTACTGAGTTTTTCAGACTTGTTATTTCAGTTGAAATTTTCTGATTTCTATCTTCATATCCTCTTTATTCTTATTTGTATTCCATTCAACTCCATCTATGCTTTCATTGAATTCTATAAACACCGTCCATATTTCTTCTCTAAACTCCAGATCTGAGAGTTGGCTGTTTTCAAGTCATCAGCGTTGCCATCTTCATTCTCTAAATCTGGTGTTGGCCTGCATTGTTTCCTCATTGTCAAGCTTGTAGTATGGATTTTTCTACATGTTGTGGTGGTGTACATTGGCTAGGAGGTGCATGAGGCCATGAAGCATAGCTTTACCCTTGTGGGCAGAACTGCTCATCTCTGAAGAAGATGAGCCCTCAGGGAACAATGGTAAAGAGGATCAAAATCCCAGGCCACAGGACAACTGAGAGAAAATGCAAGATGTCTGCTGTATTTCAGGGCAAACTGCAGAAACCAGCTTTACTGTCTTTGGGAGGAACTGCTCACTTCTGAAGATGACAACCCTCAGGAACAATGTCAGAGAGGATCAAAATCCCAGGCTTCAGGACAGCAGAGAGAAGACCCAAGATGTCTGCTGTGTTTTCACAGTTTTCTCTTACTTTCCTTAACTAATACTCAAAATTTTGGTCCTCTTAAAATCTCATTATTTATGTTCATACTATCATCAATTATTTTTACAAATTAGATCCCAGTGTATTCAACAGTTATCCTTCCAAACTGCTATGTTTCTAGTCCTATTTATTTTTCCAAATATATTATTTAATGATATTTTTGCTTTTCTTATAATCATTAGTTTAAGATTATTTTCTAAAAGTATTATATTTTTCCTGTTTCTCAAATATATCTCAGGTTTCCCAATTGATGCATAGTGAAATGGAATGATATAGTAACTACACAAACAAATTCAATGTTTCTTTACCAGTGTTTAAATCTATCTCTTAGTACCTAGTTTACATTGGGAATTTAATGAACTAATATGAAGTAATAGGCATTGATATATTTATTCACAATTTTTTATTTTTAATATCTTTATTTAATCATCATGATTACAATCATGTTTGTAGTTGTGTTTTAGTTATAAAAAAGAACACCCCCACTTTACTAGTGCAACATTACCACCACCAAAGTCCCCTAACTCCCTCTTCCCCCACCCTTGCCTGTATTTCTAAACAGGCATTCTATTTCTCTCATTTACTATTATTGTGTTTAAAAGTTTTTTTTTATGATACAGGTTTTTTTTCCAAGGATGAAGTTGTTCATGATTGAGGTACAGTCATACAATGTATAGCAACACACACCAGTGCACATTCCCCACTACCAATGTCAATAAATATTTCTCACACTCTGTGATGCCATCTTTCCTCCCACCCAACCTCTTCTACCTGTCTCTGGGGCATATATTCTCTTTCTTTCTCTGTCTCTTCTTTTGTGATATTGTGATTTTGTACTACAGTAAATGAAGGCATGCAATGAATGTCCTTTGCATATTATACCTTCTCTATTCTAATTGCACTATTAGCATCTCTAATGTCTATGGATATTATCCCCACACTGTTTCTATTTTACTTACATCACAGTGATGCGTGAGATTATTCTGTTTATTACTCTCTGCCTTATTTCGCTTAGCACAATATTTTCTATATTCATCCATGTACTGTATAAGAAAAATTCATGACTTCAATTTTTCTAATGGTTGCATACAATTCCATTGCATAGATATATCACAGTTTCTTTAACCACTTATCTCTTGTCAGGCACCTAGGCTGCTTCCAGATTCTAGCTATTATAAATAAGGCTGCAATGAACATATGAATACAGAGGACATATTTGTATTGTGTTTTTGTGTTCCAAGGGTATAACCCTAGGAATGATATTGCTGGATCATAAAGAAGCTCAATTTCCAGTTTTTTAAAACAATATCTATATTATTTTCCAGAAAGGTTAGATTAGATATCATTTGCACTAGTAGTGAATGAGGGTTCCTTTCTCCCCATATCCATGCCAGCATTGGAGCTTCTTGTTGTTTGTTATGCATGTCATTCTCTTGTATGAGATGATACCTCATTCTTCTTTTGATTTGCTATCCCCTAATGTGAAGCATTTATTCATGTGCCTTTTGGCCAACTGTATTCCTTTTTTGAGAAAATGTCTGTTCATTATTTCTGACCATTTTTGATAAGGTTATATACTTTTGCTTGTTCAATTACCTTATATATGTATATGTATCTTATATATTAGATATTAGCCTTTATCAGATGAATACTGGGTGAATATTTTTCCATTCTGTCAAACTGCATATTTCAAAACAGAATTCCTAAAGATTATTAATATATTCCTCATAAATACCTCAACTTTTAAATTACTAATAAAACAATTTTAAATAAAATATATAATGAAGGGACCAGAGCAATGACACCATGGGGTGTTTGCTTTGCACACTGATGACACAGCATAGACCACAGTTCAATCCCCTAGTGTCCTATATTGCCCCCCAAGCCAGGAGTGATTTCTGAGTGCATAGCCAGGAGTAATCTCTGAATGTCACTAGGTGTGGCCCCAAAATATATATATACATATATATATATATAAAGAACTAGAGATATCAAAAAACCAAAATAACTTTAATAAATTAATGAATAAGAAAAAGGAAAAGATTTTTATATAAACTTCCAAAACTTTCTAATATTTATTGTTATTATTAAAGAAGAATTCTACTTTATGAGATTTATATTGAGTGTCAAAATTGATAAGAGGGCTAAAATTCAAGTTTATTATTGTGAAACCAAATGGGAAGTATAACTATCAGGATGCTGCAAATACAGGTTGAGGATGAACTGAAAGTGATTTTATAAGTTGTTTATTTTGTGAGTTTAGGATTTATAATCTTATATCTTTATAAATTATAAGCAATTCTCACACTTTATTTATATGTATATGCATTTTTATTTATATGTATTTTATTGCAAATGTCACAGAGTATTAGTAGAAAACACTGTATGGTACACATTTAGGACATGACATTTAGAATACAAAAAAGCTCTAAACTATGAAATGCATTGACAATGACCATTTCTTTCTGACATACTATCACCAGTTTCTAAAAATGTCATAGTTTGACTTTATTTATCTTTATCATTTTCTTTCAATATTTTTCCAGCCTCTTCAGTGGTATAGAGGCGTTAATCAGCTCATTTCTATATAATTGATTTTGTCCTCTGTTTGTTAGTCTGCTGGGGATGCTGCCCAGTGAGATTCATTTCACCTACCATCTTTTACAACCTTGATATTTCTGCTTGATAAAGCTGCTTTTACTTTAAAATTCCATCAGTAGATATCTTCAAGAGAAGTATAACTCAATTGGCAATTAAATTTTGATATTTTTCAGTACAATTAGAAGGCATGTATCAATTATTCCATTTCATTAACAAAGGTATTTGAAAAATATTAATTTTCTAAGGAAAACCACGAATATTTTCTTGCTATAAAATAATAGTTAATGAGGCCAAAGCAGTGGTGCAACAGAAAGGCATTTGCCTTGCATAGACCACGGTTAGATTCTCACTGGGTCCCTTAAACCCCTGAGCGATTTCTGAGTGCATAGCCAGGAGTAACACCTGAATGTCAGTGGGTGTGGCCCAAAATAAAAACAAAAGCTATGTATCAATTAAGGAAAATAGAGTAATTACTCTAGCTGTTAACAACAACAACAAAAAACCCTCTTACTTGAATTACCACTCTTTTTTTTTGTTTTGTTTTGTTTTTTGATTTTAGGGCCACACCCATTGACACTCAGGGGTTACTCCTGGCTATGCGCTCAGAAATTGCTCCTTGCTTGGGGGACCATATGGGACACCGGGGTATTAAACTTGTGCTAGGTTAGCATACTCAAGGTAGATGCCTTACTGCTTGCACCGCCACTTCTGCCCTGAATTACCAGTCTTAAAAGCATGACAGCACCTACAAATAACTTCTAGTAATTTTAATGCCTCTATCACAATTCTCATAATAATTTTATAAATGGTATGTTCAAAATATAATTTATGGTTTATAAAATACCTGATATTTCACAAAACCTTCTTTGATTATCAGCACTTTTAGTAAGTTATTATTCTAGAAACCCAAGAATGCTTTACAACTCCTGAATTATTTTATTTGCTGAAATACTTATTTTTAAATATATTCATTCAAAACAATACTTCACATATTGTCATCTAATCTTATTTTAATATTACAATACTACTTTAAAAAGTCTCTCTTTCTCTAAACACTAGTATTCATGTCAACATTAACATGTGCAGGGAATCAAAACCTGGTCAGTGCCCAGCAAGGCAAGTGTCTTGCTCTCTATACTTTCTGTCTGCTTCAGTATATTTTTATGCCAACACATCCAATATCTTTGTTTTTCTTTCCTGTAAATGTTCATATAATTTACATAAGATAAGTCAATCATAAATGTAAATAGAATAGCTTTACCCAAAGTACACATTATTAAACATCTTCTATCACTCAATATCTTTGTGCCAGTTTCCAATTAACCAATCCCATTATGCAACTGTACTTCTGATTTCATTCATCGTTCAATTCTGACTATTCTAGATTTATGTAAATAGAACTATATACTTTGTTTTCTTTGAATATAATTTATTTTCCCAATAGAATATATATTTGAATTTATAATATAGATATGTTATTTTGCTAATTTATATGAAAAGGACATATTTTGCTACAAACATTTGGCTGTTATAAATAATGCCACTGTATTTATTCTAACAAATTCTCTCTTATTCCCATTGCTTTCAGTTCTCATTTTCTCATTCTGTAAAAGGTAGGTTAATTTTATTACTTTAAAAAGAGACATAATATTTCTTAAAGTAGGTCTATTTTAATCACTCTCATTAACATTAAATAAATTTCAAATAATAAATACTCTTAAATTTTTTTGTTATATTTTTTTTCTTTTAACTATTTTAACTATTCTAGCTAGTGTAGGCACATGGTTGGGGCAAATATGATCTTTGTTGAAATGTTCATTAAAAAGTTCTTAATACTTTAAAATAGTTAATTGATAAAATTATTATTATTAAGATTATATAGGCCTTTATAAATTTTAGAAACATGTTTTATCCAAAATAGTATTTTAATTAATTTATTGATCTGAGCCTCATTTTTTAAGAATCCTTCAAATATAGATTTTTTTGAAGAAAGGTGCTGAAGTTGTATTTCTATGATTTTTATTTTTGAAATTTTGTCAAAACCTATAATACATAGATCATATATCATTTTCTTTCTTTTAAATAACTATTTAATATTTACAGTATGGTCATTTATTTCATGTTATAATATTAAATATCTATTATTTTATAGCTTTTAATTATCATTATTAATTTAAAGAATGAAAATACGTTTAATTTGCCCCATCCAACAAGTCCTACTAAAATGTTATATATTTTATTAAATATGTTTAAGCCATTTTTATTATGTTTTTATTTTTTTGTCACACCTGGTGATGCTCAGGAGTTACTCCTGGCTATGCACTCAGAAATTGATCCTAGTTTGGAGAACCTTATGGGATGCCAGGGACAGAACTCAGGTCCATCTTGGGTCAGTAGCATGCAAGGCAAACACCCTAATGCTGCACTATCACAATAGCCTCAATATAAGCTTTTTTTTTTTTTTTTTTGGTTTTTGGGTCACACCTGGCAGCACTCAGGGGCTACTCCTGACTCTATGCCAGAAGTCTCTAATTTGCGGCCCACGGGCCATTTGAGGACCCTCCATACAACATTTTGTGGCTTGCGGCTGGCCTTCAAATATTGCAGTATTTGCGATTATTCGTTTACCGAATAATCGCAATAAAAATTGCATTAGTAAGAAAAAAATCGCATTAAACATTCACATACCCCAAGAAGTTCCGTTTGGGGTATGCAAATGTTTAATGCAATTTTTGCTATTTTTTTCCTTACTAATGCGAGTTTTTATTGCGAATATTCGGTAAGCAAATAATCGCAAATACTTTGCACCTAGCGCAGACGTCATTACCACTGCTCCTGCCTGCTGTCCCTTGCATTATCAGAGGCCTAAGGGAGAGAAGGGAGAGAAGTTTATTACAGAATTAGATTTTGTCATACCTTAATCATGACTTCATCAAAGTCCACAGTAAAGAGAAAGATTGATGACGAGCACAGACAATTTCAGGAAAAGTGGGAGACGCAGTATTTCTTTGTTGAGCACAGGGGCATCCCCACATATCTTATTTGCTCAGAGAAAGTTGCAGTGCACAAGGAATACAACTTGAAATGCCATTATTCAACTAAACATGCTGAGGAATGTGCAAAATATCAAGGAAATGAGAGAGCCAAGTGGGTTGCCAGTCTTAAAGCATGTCTAATGAGGCAACAAGATTTCTTCAAGAACCACCAAAGAGAATGTTGCATCAGTTGAAGCTAGTTACATGGTTAATGAGATGATTGCTAAGGCAGGGAAACCATTCACAGAAGGAGAGTTTGTTAAAAAATGCATGTTACAGGCTGCAAGTATTATCTATCCGGAAAAGAAAGGTCAGCTTAACAAAATCAGCCTTTCTGCCAACACTCTGGAAAAAACTTGAAGAGGAGGGTATAGAGAAGACCATTGCTCTTCACTGCATTATCCATCAGCAGGCCCTTTGCAGTAAATGTCTGCCGTGTGACAATGTGATGTCTGTTGTTGTGAAATGCATCAACCAAATCAGATCCTGGGGCTTAAAGCACAGGAGGTTTTGTGCTTTTTTGGAGTAAATGGAGTCAGAATATGGAGATGTACTCTATTTCACTGAGGTATGTTGGCTCAGCAGGGAAAATGTCCTGAAAAGATTTTTTGAGTTGAGAGAAGTGAAAGCCTTCATGAAGAAGGATGGGAATGCTGTTTTTGAGTTGAGTGATCACAAATGGCTAATGGACTTAGCTTTTCTTGTTGACATCACACATAAGCTGAATGTACTAAACAAGATATTACAAGGCCCTGGGCAGCTTATCAGTGCTGCCTATGACAATGTGAGAGCATTCTCCACAAACCTTGTGTTACGGAAATCCCAGCTCTCTCAGAAAAACCTTTTCCATTTCCCAGCATGCAAGGAACTTGTGGATGCAGGCATACCATTCAGTGTTGAGTAATATGTTGATGCTATTTTTTAAGCTAGAGAAGGAATTGGATCACAGATTTGCAGACTTCAAAAAGCACAGAGTCACTTTCCAAATTTTTGTGGACCCCTTTTCCTTTGATGTGCAAGATGCCCCTCCTGTGCTTCAAATAGAGCTCATTGACCTGCAATGCAACTCTGATCTCAAAGCCAAGTTCAGGGAGATTAGTGGAAAAGCAGACATGCATGGGCAATTTTTGAGAGAATTGCCCCTCAGCTTCGCTGAGCTTTTCCGAATGTTCAAGCGCATCATGTGCCTTTTTGGGAGCACTTATTTGTGTGAAAAGTTATTCTCCACATTGAACTTCAATAAGTCAAAGTACAGGTCTAGACTTAATGATGATCATCTTCAAGCCATACTGAGAGTCTCAACTGCTTCCTCTCTAAAGCCAAATGTGGTTCAGATATGTGAGAAGTGCTGTTAAGTCTCTGTCAGCAAGGAATAGGCAAAAGATGCCATGTTCAGAAGAACTGTTTATGATCTTCACTCAATGTTCTATTCATGTTCAGAAAAATAATTAAAACTATTAATAATCACGTTTGAGGACTTTTTTTTGTGAAATTCCTTATGCTGCCCTGCCTCACCCCGACTTTGCCTCCTGCGACCCCCAGGTAAATTGAGTTTGAGACCCCTGCTCTACGCTCAGAAATCGACCCCTGCAAGCTCGGGGGAACCATATGGGATGCCGGGATTTGAACCGCTATCTTTCTGCATGCAAGGTAAATGCCTTACCTCCATACTATCTCTTCAGACCCTTCTTGTTTTTTCATTTAGAGCACATGCATAGAACTTTGGTGACTTGTTTGAAGTAAATTCATTATATACATGGTCTATATACATTCAACCTGTTGAAATACTTTATTTTTTACCACAGAACAATCTTAGTCTTCACTTTGCACAGTAAATTTACATTAACATGAAATGGTAATGAAAATACTGTTATTTCACTATCTCAATTTTTCCTTTGGTATACATTTTATATTTAGCACCAAATTTTAATGAAGTGAATTCTGAGATCTTTCTAGTAGGATTTTGTTAAATGTATCTTTAGATCAATCTATCTTTGGTTGAAGCATGATGTCAGAGCAACATTTTATTAACTATATAATAAAAATGTTTTGTAGATTTCTGTCTTTCTAACATTATTGGTGAGTCAGAAAACTTAAAGTTTTTGAGAAAAATATAAAATATTATGTTTACTATTCTTCATAATTTTTAGCCTATACATATGGTCCCAAAATATAAAATATTATGTTTAATATTCTTCATAATTTTTATGAACATAAAATATTATGTTTAATATTCTTCATAATTTTTAGCCTACACATATGGTCCCAAAATATACTTCAACAAATTTGTTTCCAATGTAATGTAATAGAAATATTTTAATATTATTTATAATTTTATAATATTATTTTCATATTACTAAAATATTTTCATACAGTTTATCTACAAAGATGACAATTCAATTTATAGGAACATCAAAATATACTTTGGCCTGTAGAATATTCTTAAAATAGATTGCCCTATAGCTAAAATGAATAAACTACTCTTCTATACAACTGCACATTTGAATCACTCAAGCATACTGTTGGATGAAAGAAGTTAATTATAGGTATGAGGAGTTAGCTCAAGGAACTGGAATACATACATGCCTTGCATGAATGAGGCCTGGATAATGCAGTCAAGTCAGCCCAGTAGGAAATAAATCAATTACAAATAGTTGCATTAGACATTTTCATTTAAATAGAACAAAAAATATTATATTTGATTTTATTTAAAGATATTGTTATCCAATTGGGAGGATCCAAGGTATTGTAATCTTAGGAGATATGAATATTTTTTCTAATTAAAACTATGGACTGGGAAAGAGAATAATAATATATAGAGTAAGGCACTTGTCTTAAAAAAAGAGTATTTTCAGGAGTGATTTTTGAGTGTAGAGTCAGATGTAAGCCTGTAGAACAGCACTGAGCTTGGTTCGATTTGTTCCAAACCCCCAACCTGCAAGAAAATATTGCACAAAAAATTGGTAACTAAAATTCTTTTGTTTCCAAGTTACTTGTTACTATTTATAATCTACTATATATATTATCATTAAATATACTGCATCATTATAAATAGAACCTTTCTATAAACAAGCAAAAGTTGTGTGCATGTGAACTTGTGCAGTCTAAGAAAGTGTTACTATAACCCAGTCAGGTAGTTCTGTCTCCTCACAAACCACATGCTTTTTATGCTTGACCTCGAACTTGTTTTCCTCAACACATCAGAGACTTGAAGTTCAGCAAAGTAATTTGCATTGACCATCGATATATAGCAGTTCTTTCATATCTGGAGTAGGACTGGGGATAATCCTTATGGGACAATTTTAAAATTTATTCAAATTGTCAGGAAGGGGTTACTTGTATTTGCACTATTTTTCTCCTTGTGCTTATTTGTTAAAAACTCATGTATATCTCATCCATGTATTTTTTTCTATGCATAAAATATTTTTAGTCTCGAATTTATTTTCTTTATAGTTTCTATTCTTCTTTTAAGGATTATCATTTCTTGCTATTACGGTTGTTTTTCTCATTCATATCCAAAGATCACACACATTACTTTAAATATTTTTTCATATATTTAAAGAAAATGTATCATATTGTTTGTCATGATAAACTTGATTATAGATAGATGTTAAAGCAAAGTTATTGAAAATAAAATAGAAAACAATGTAAATAATGAAGAGAAGAAAAAAAGAAAAAGTACAGTAGCAAGTTTATTTGTTAAAATTATTGAATCTTCAATGAAGTCATTAATACAATGGCAAAGGGTTTTGTAGGCTCTTGTTGTTAGCTGTCCATACTGAAAAATTGGGTGTTCCGTTAGAGATAACAGCATCAAACAAATAAAGTTTTTCATAAATTCAAAGCATTATTCCTGATACTGTGAATTTTAGGGGCAAGCACTCAGCTGCTTGGTCTCCTGGAAGAAGGAAGATATAGGGAGAGGGTGCCAGCACTTGTGCTAAAAAGTGTGAAATGCCTGTACTCCATCCAAAAAGTGTTATCCTATTGATAACAGCTCCAAAAACCGTGTTCCTGAAGTGTGATCAGATTGGCATCCCTAAAGAAAATAGTAGAGGGTCACAGAATAGGCAGGGCCATAGGAAAATGGTTATTCTGGGTGGTGGAGGCAGCAAGCCTGCCAAAGCAAGTGTGGCTTGGCTTTGCAACACTTACTTTGGCAGGGTGAGGGCTTGGCCCACTCTCTCCTCCTGAAATGGCCAGGAGTGTGGCCATTTTGAAGTGTGGACCTGTGTAGCCATAATCTTTCATGGTTTGATTTATAGCTCATTTGAGAAAAGAGTGAATTTATTTAGCTGGTCAATTTCAAACATGGTATGAAGGTATAGGATTTTAATCATTGTTAGTGACATGCTTGTCAATTTATGAAAATCATAGCATTTTATCATATATAAGAAATACACTGAGCTTTTTTCATACCATTTTATATCCTCTTCATATGGTATTAATATATCTTTTTAAAATATAATTACCTTGGGGCCACAGCGGTGGCGCAGCAATAGGGCTGCACGCGGCTGACCTAGGACAAACCCAGGTTCGATCACCTGGCATTCCATATGGTCCCCTAAGTCAGGAGCGATTTCTGAGAGCTTATCCAGGAATAACCCCTGAGCGTCACCGGGTGTGGCCCAAAAACAAAAAAAAAAATATCACATTTGTATCTTTTTTTTGGTAAAAGGAGATTTTCACCTTTTTTCCTCACTCTTTTTTCCAATAGCCCTCATATTACACGATCAAGTACAGAAACAGTCAATAATTACCTGCTACAAATACTTCTTTTCTAGCTTTTATAATATTAAGTACTCATTCTTTATCTGTCCAACGATCTCTTCCTCAATAGTTGAGCTCTAATCTCTCACATTCTGCCAAAATTACAAATTACATCAGTGTTACTCTTTATTCTTACTTCAAAATCTCATCATCTACTTCAACTTAGAAAAATTTTTTTATTATTGTGCTATTTTAAATTTAGGAGAATATTTTTCTTTGATGTTCAACAATATTACTAAAACATGTCTTGATTTTCACTATCTTAGAATCAGATTTTGCAGATTGATGCTGTGCTACTAACCCTTTTTATTTGACAGCAATTTTATATATGGGAAAATGGAGTGATAAAAAATATTCTAGAAAAGGATTTAACTTTAGCTTTCTCATTTTCTCTCATTCAACTCTTTCCTCCATTGTTCTCTTGGCATGTATTTTTAATATTATGCTAATCTTCTGTCACAAATATTTGAAAGTATTGTATTTTTCAAGATGTGTCTTCTCACAAGATTATCTATTGAGGTACTGATGATCTCTATTGAGATCTTCTCTTAAAGTTCTCCTTTTCTATGTTTCATATTAAAGTTTTCTTTCATAAAAACCTGGCATATCTGAGAGGCCCATATGTCTTATGTCTCTAAGAAGTTGCTAGGTTTATAAAGTCCTATTGCCAGATATTAGCTTTTTCTGTTCCTTTCATAGGTAGTGCTCCTACATTGCAAAGCTGTATTACTCCAAATTAAATATTTCTCTTTAGACTGTGTATTCATTTTTTGCCTTTTTTTTTCCTGTTCTACTTCATATAACAACTTGGCTTTATCTCTCTTTAGATTCCAGATTTTTAATTATGAATGAATCTGATGCCTAATAATAGCAATTTTCATTCAAAGGGTTTCCTTCTTATAAAAGTGTAATTCTTATAAAAGAGTATTCTGTGAAGTTCTTCTATTCAGGCCATGCATTATTGTAACAATTTATTAAATTTCCCTCACATTATGAATTATTTTTATGAATGGACATATTGTAATTTGTATGAAATTATATGCATGAGTATTAGCATTCAGATGAAAAATGAATTTTTCATATGCATATTTTCTTTACCCAGAGTCTGGATATAGGTATGTTTTGCAGAGATTTAATGCAAATCCTCCATATGCAAATTATGCATATTGAGCCAATTCAAGGCCCAACTCAGAGTTTTTGACCCACAGCTCCCAAACGGACATAGAGAGAGAAAAGGCACAGTAGATTGGAGAGAGAGGCTTCATCATGAATGTCAGACGAGTTTCAGTTGGAGATTTTTGGCATTTGAAAACAAAATGATTAAGCTATAAGTGGTGGTAAACTTAAAGAGGCCACATAAGTTTGCTAACTTGTCCTCTTTACCATTTCTATCTTACTGTTGATTTCTACACTGTAATATCCTTCGTAGTGAAAAGCTGTTTACTTAAAATCTCTGTGATGCTATAAAAGTGCCAAAAACATGCGAGGGGGTCTTAATTGCCAATGTACAACTAATTTGTCAGAATAATTTATTACAGTGCCAGTGTATGAAGAGCATTGTGAGGAATCACCCAAGCAGCAGCAGTTGACCACAAGTCTGATGATAACATGTTCTTAAGAACACCTAAACTTGAGTTTGGGAAATTAAAAAGTTGAGAATACCTGTGGGAAATTGAAGTCTTTTTCTGTGGATATTTTGATTTCTGAGAAAATGCTGGGAGAATAGCGTTGAATTCTCTAACACCCTGGAGGTTTTTGAGACTGATTATTATTACTATATATATTATTATATAGCCATACCTCTATTGGAATCTGGTCAGGAAACCCCCTAATGTGATATGTTTTTATATAAATTTTAATATGAAGTTTTTTCTGCTTATAATTTATATTGTTAATTTTGTTTTCTTTGCTACATTGCATTACTTCTAGCAAATAAATGGGAACAAGAACTAATTGACTATTCATTATACTGCCAATCATTCAGTACCCACTCTTGGACACAAAGCAGTCCAGATCTCCTAAGTGTTCCTCACAGAGGTGATACTTCACCTGAGTGAATATTAATACTTGACTATGCTTTTGATTACCTATCTCATGATATATGAAATGTAAATATGTCTGAAAATAGATAAGACAGAAATCACTTTTTCTAAAATTAAGCCTTTTATAAACATTATTTAAAGATTATGTGTGGGTACAATGAATGTAATCCAACAATTTACTTAAACACAATGAATTATAGTTGATAAAATATACTTAGTTTAGTTATATTAGAAAACTACTCTAATATATTGGCCTAAAATCTTTAAAATTTCAGCAGTCATATAAATTTATAAATAGAAGTCAAGAGTATCACATATTCAAGCTCTAGAATTTATCATATTCTATATTATTGCCAACACTCTCACTGACACTATATAAAGTGCCAAAATCACTTTATAATATAAAAGTTATGTCCAGAAAACAACTATCAAGGTTTGTCTAAGAATCAAAACAGACACATAAAGGTTATCTTTTAGGGGTCAGAGAAATAGTATAGTGGGTAGGGCAGTTGCTTTCCTTACAGCTGAGCTGGACTTTATATACAATACCTCAAATAGTTCTTCAGCCCCTCTAGGAGTGACCTCAGAGTGCATATCCTGATGTAAGCCCTGAACACACTGGGTATGACCATGAGAAATAAATATATACTTTTTTAGGGCCAGACTGATTGTACAGTAGGTTAGGTACTGACCTTGCACTCAGCTGGTACACCTTAGGTCCTCTGAGCCTAACCACAAATAATACCTAGTACAGAGCTATAGTAAAACCTGAACACTGTTAGGTGTATATCCTAAGTTAAAAAGAAAAAACAAGATTAATATGTGTATATAAATATAATGTTTTTAAATTTTTCAACTACACATTTTGTTATTATAATAAAATATCATAATTATAAAATAACTTGGAGAAAAAATAAAGTTAAGGCCTTTCATATTTTTTGGAACCAGGAAAACTTTATCAAGAGCTGTATATGGTGTTTTTCTTTGTTTTTAACCGGTACAAGATACAAGATATATAGATATATGTGTATATACTTAAGTAAAATTTATTGTTGTATATAAATTATCTTACTGATGCTGTTCTGTCTTCTTTTTTTTTTTTTTTTTTTGGTTTTTGGGTCACACTCGGCAGCACTCAGGGGTTACTCCTGGCTCTATGCTCAGAAATTGCTCCTGGCAGGCTCGGGGGACCATATTGGGGTGCTGAGATTCGAACCAATGACCTTCTGTATGAAAGGCAAACGTCTTACCTCCATGCTATCTCTCCAGCCCCGATGTTCTGTCTTAATATAATAGCATGTGCATGTCTCATTTTTACCAATGTATGTTGGAAACTATTTCTCTTTGAATAATTTTATTATACTTTAAGTAACTTGATTCTAATAATGTTAAGCTATGTGGTATAAATGTACAAAATTACTGCACAACAAGAAAAGAGTATCACAAACCCCATCAATTTACTCTATCACCATTAATATGAAGTACATTCCCACAGTCCACTCATTTATCTATTGATTGGTAATATTTTTGTCATCCAAGACCAACTATTCAATACAACCTATTTCCTTTCTAGTCCCACTATAGTCTATAGATATATAAATAGAGGCTACCTAAATATTTGCCATTATCCCTAAGATTTATTTTATTTAACATGATATCTGTCAGTCCAATAGAATTTTAAGTGAACTGTATGGTTTTCATATTTTCTTATTGCTGTATAATATCACATTATGTGTATATGTGTATTATGTATGCCATAAACATTTTATCTATTCATTTGTCTTAGGAAACTTAGATTGTTTTTATACCCTGACTATTGTAATAAATACTCTGATGAACATAGGTTTAAATACATTATTTTGAATTATTACTATTGAATTATTACTATTTTGGGTTTTCTTGGAGGCGTCACAGCTGATAGAACTCAGACATTAATCCTGGCTCTGTGCTCAGAAATTACTCTAGAAGGCTAGTAGGAGAATATAGGATGCTGAGGATCAAATCTGAGTTGGCCACATGCAAGACAAACACGCTACCCTCTGTGCTGTATCTCCAGCCCCTTAAAGTATTTTTTGTTTTAAAAATAGATACCAAAAATGTAAAATCACAATATCAGGTGGGCAGTAAGTAAATAGTTCTCCAAATTAGATATATATAAAGTTAGAGGGCATATAAAAAGTGTTAATCATTTATCATCAGGAAAATACCAAAAAGTACAGAAATGTATTGTCCACATTACAGATAATAGTAATATAAAGAAAACTGAAAATAAATATCGGAGAGATGCTATAAAAAGAAGCTGTCATTTGCTATCTGGCTAAGACTCTATGGAAAACAGTGTAAATATTCCTCAAAAAATAAGATAATATATCGTTTTGATTTGCATTTCACTAATAATAAGCACTGTTTCATATGCCTCATATGCCAAAGAGCTCTGCATTTGCCTTCTTCAAGAAAGTGTCTGTTCGTATTTTAACTACATTTTATTTAATTTTTATTTTGACTAAATTGGATTACAAATCTTTCACAGTAATATTTTAGATACATAGTGACATTGAATCAGGGGCATTTCCACCACCAATGTTGTCCTCCCTTCACTCCCTTTTCCAGAATGCATCCCATATCCACCTCTTTTACCCTCTGGGCTGCTAGAATAGGTGTCTACTTTGTTGTAGTTTGGGTATCGAGTCTGTTGTTGTTGGCTTTAGATTTGGTGTTTAAGACTGATCATTTTTTATTTCTACTTTTACTCTTTGAACAAGATGTTTCGATTTATGTGGTTCTGTTTGAAGGAAAGAAGAAAAAATAATAAAATGTGGCAAAAAATAAAACAAGAAAAAATGGGAGGAGTCCTTTTAGAGGTTATAAATATCAATTTAAGAGAACAAAGGAAAAAAGAAAGAAAAACATAACAACAATACAAAAATAATGAAACAAAATACTCGAAAAGCACCAAAGTAATAAGTCAAAAACCACACAATAACCATGGTCCTGAAATTAAAACAAAACAAAGCACACATACCCAAAAATAACCCTGAGGAAAAAGAACAACAATAACAAAACCAAAAAAATTAATTTTTGCTTCTCTTTTTTTATTTTGTATAGGCACAGTAAATATTAAGGAGATTATAAAGAGAATTCCCTTACTGAAGATATCATGGGAATTCATGTTTTGGAGGATTTTGTGTGTTTCTTCTGTAGATTTTATAGATTTTTGTCTAATCTAGAATTCTGTAAAATGTTTTGAATTAACTATTCTCAGTGGTTTGAGAAACAATACCAGTTTCACATATTTTGGTTATGGCTTTCCAGTTTTCACACTTTGTTCATAAATCCTTTCTATGTAAAATTAAACTTTGTTAAAAACTCATTTATTGTTGTACTTTACACACCCAAATACTTTGTTAGAGATTAGTTGTCCATAGTCGGAGGTTTTATCTTTGAGTTCTTAATTCTGTTATAAAGAGTCTCTATATTCTGGTACCACATGGTTTTGACTACTATAGTTTTGTGGCATAATTTGAAATAAGCAAGTGAAATATTTCCTTTATATTTTTATTTATCTTAGGATGGCTTTGTGTTTAATTGTTCCACATTAAAATAATGGGACTAGAAAAAAATGTGGGTAAGAAACTTCTCTTATATGTGACTGACCTAGCTTTAAGTCCAGGTATTGGATAATTTCCTCAAGTATCTCCAGGAATAATCCATGAGTGCAGAGCCAGGAATAATCTCCAAGTTCTACGAGGTGTGGCCCAAAATACAACAAAAATATTTTTGGCAAAATTTGTTTCAATTTAAACAACATCATTATGATTTTGATATTTGACTGGCATTTTATTGAGTTTGTATAATTTTTGGATAGGGTGGCAGTTTTGACATGTTCATCTGTTCTACCAATGAGCAATACATATTTTCCCATTACTTTGTGATTTCTTCTATTTCTTCAATAGAAATGTTGGCTTTGATGTGTAAGTTGATCAAATATTTTGTTTTATTGATTTCTCAATAGTTAACGTTTTGTATACTCTGGAGGTTATATTTTCTTTCCTTTCTACTTCAGTACTTGCATGAAAAATGCAACTGATTTATTTCTTTGTTGATTTTGTAGTCTGATACATTTCCAATTTGGTTTATTGTTTCTACAAATGTTTTTAATAATCTTTAGGGATTTCTGTGTATATTGTATTCATCTCCAAATAGTCATCTTTGAACTTCTACTTTCCAATTTGAATTACTTTTTCTAACTTTATTTTATTAATAATATATACCATCTGGCAGTACCTAAAAAATATTTGGCATGTTTTCTTTTTGCAAATTTCTTTTAAATGTTGTTTTTTACTTTTTGGACTTCCTAGAAAAAATAATATATACCGCACCTCATGCTAGGAAAGTTTTATTTGGTCATGTTTGGGTTTTTTGGTTTTCAGTCATATACTATGGTGCTCAAGGGTATCTCTTAGCTCTGTACTCAGGAACAATTCCTGGCAAGCTTGGAGGACTATAGATACGCTGAAAATTGAAGCCAGGTTGGCTGCATGAAAAACAAGCACCCTAGCTGCCATTCTATCTCTCTGGCCCTAGGTTTTAGTTAGAGCTTAATGAATTTCTTCCAGTGATTTCTCAACTTAGTGACCTCTCGAAGTATTGTAGCTCTGTCCTCATCCTCAGACAATGTCTAAAGTTCTGTTGTACTTGAGAAATTTCCCAGTCTTATGCCCCTGTGTTCATGTTGCTAAATCCCTTCAATGTTTATTTATCATAATACTTCGTAGGAACTAGGTTTCTAGATGTTCTGAGCAGCAATCCTGTGCTCTAGTTTTTAGTAGCAGAAAGTTTAGCACCCATTAAAACTTACTTCTGGCATTTGTGAAATTTTTGAAGATTTCTTTTGTGTGTTTTTTTGTTGTGGAACTGCACAGGGTTTTCCTTGGGGCTTCCTCCTAGCTGTGCTTTCAGGGATCACTTCTGGAAGGAAATCATATACCATACAGAGATCTAAGCCACATTGTCTGTGATGCAAGCATCTTACCCACTGTACAATATCTCTGGCCCTTTATGCTAATGTATTCATGTGTATTAGATCAATATGGTGTTCATAACTCTGATTTTTATGCATATATTAATATAAGGGATTTGTGACACTTAGATACTGTAGTTGCTTTAATAACAGGTTCCAACAGGCTTGGGCTCAGACTCAGAGTTCACTGTCTCTGATGTGATAATACAGTTCAACTCACTTGGACAGTGACAAGACTGTGATCACATACACAATTACAACTGCTCAACAAGTTGATCTTGGAAACAGGGATACTTTTAAATTTTTTAGCATCAGTTTCATCACACTTTCGAAACCAAAGGGCTTGTATACCACAAATAGAAGCTCCTAGTTGCTTTCTAAAGAATGACTGTTCTCATTTGTGACCTGTGGACAGCTGTACGTGCATATTTTGTAGATTACCAGCTCCTCATCCTTTTCTGACAAATGGGCACAGGCACAAACCCTTGTAGCACCACTATTGTAAACCACAGTACTTAAAAGAACAAAGTAGGGGAGGAAAAGCGCCTGCCATAGAAGCAGCTGATGCGGCAAGAGAGAATGTTTTGGGAATAAAAGTAGGTCATTTTTGGAGAAACGGGAACCGGAGTGAAGGGACTAGTGTTGGAACATTTGACTTCTGAAACTCAATCATGATTAATTATACATTTGTAATTCATTGTGATCCAATTAAAAAATAAGTGAAAACACAAAGGATGAAACCTTTTGGATACTTTGTAAACGATGTTCCCTGGGTTGAAAATTAATTTTTGGATAGCCATATAGTGGGGGCTCACTTAGTCCTGAGCTACTATAAGCCTGTTAAGGATCTGACATCTGGACCTGCATTGTGGATCCTGTTGGAGCAAAGCTGAGGTTGTGAATTTGTTTGGGCTGGTCTGGTCTGAGAATGGGATTGAAGGGGTAGGACTGTGGCTGTTTACCTGTGCCAGGTGAAACTGAGGTGGGAATCTTGTTGGACTATTGCATTTCCAGAACGGATCCCTCCAGTCTTGGCCAGTTGTGGTCATCTCACAATTTGTAGAACTTAAGAAGTACTGATACTCTATCAGTCTGTAGAGCTAGAACAAAAATGAATTGTAAAAACTCTATCACTCAGCAGAAATCTTCTTTTGATGGGTAGTGGGGTGGGACTATGTGAGCTCCCAGGCCATTTCCTTAGGAGTGAGCTGAGATTGAATTTAGAGCATGGCAGAAAAGCAACTTTTTTCTTCTGAGGAGCATTGACACGTAGTGTTGTTCCAGGGAGACCTGACCTGAGTTTGTTTATAATTATCATTAAAACTAATGTTTTATAAGTCCTTCTCTCCCATACCTAAAAAGAGTTCTTAATTTGGGTGGCAGAACATTTGACAGTGTTCTGGGCTTATTCCTAGATCAGTGCTCAATGATCACTCCTTGGGATGCTCAGGGGCCCATTTACCATGTCAAAGACTGAACACAATTTCAACTAAATAAAAAACAAGTGACTTACCTCTTGTACAATCTCTGGCCTAAAATCCCTTTCTATAAATAACAATTTTGCATTTGATAGAAGCCAGAATATGGACAAAATTAAACTAATTCCAGAAGTAGCAAGTCACTCTCTCTCTTGTACTTTTTGTGCTCATCACGTCATGCGTTCTATTTAGATTTAGGCAGGTTTATCAGACATGAATCCCAGTCAAAAACCTCACGTAAACAAGATATATGATTCTATTTTTAGGACTTTATATGTCTAGATATAAATTTATTAGCTCCTGAAATTTCGTTACCCTCATGGTGTCATTTGCAATTTCAACACTTTAGTATTATTGATGGGAGTAGAATTGCAGGCTTCATTTTATTTTGTTTATAATTATCTTTTCTGATCCAATTTCTCTCTATATCTTTTTCGCAAACTTAAGACATAACCCTTCATCATTGTAATTTACATATGCTTCTACTTATTGGAATGTGACAGTTATTTGTCATAAGGAACTACCCACTTTTCACAGATTCTGCTGAGGACAAAATTGCCTGCAAACCAGTAGCCTGTTTTCTTTCTGTGCACCCATGCTTCTCTTTCTCTCAACCTGAAACAAAATACTAATATTGTGTAGAGGCTGCTTTTGCAAAATCACTCTGTTTATTTAACTAAAAATGTAATCTCCAAAGATATAAAATACCTTAAAAATGCATTTTAGTTATCTGCTTCAATTTATTTTTTATTGAATTGACATGAGATACATAGTTACAAACTAGTTGATATTGAGTTTCAATCATAAAATGTTCCATGGGGCCGGGCGGAGGCGCTAAAGGTAAGGTGTCTGCCTTGCCTGCGCTAGCCTTGGACGGACCGCGGTTCGATCCCCCGGTGTCCCATATGGTCCCCCAAGCCAGGAGCGACTTCTGAGCACATAGCCAGGAGTAACCCCTGAGCGTCACCGGGTGTGGCCCCAAAACAAAAAAAACAAAAAACAAAACAAAAAAAATAAAATGTTCCATCACCCATCTCACCACTGTTGAAAACTTTCTGCCAACAATGTTCTCAGTTTCCCTCAGTACCACCTTACTCACCTACCTCTACAGCAGACAATTTTCTTGTCTTTGTCTCTCTATAAATCTACCAACCTACCTACCTACCTATCAATCTTTCTATTATATTATCTATCTAATCATCTATCTACCTACCAATCTATCTATTATTTATCTATGTATCTATCATCTTTCTATCTATCATTCTATCTATCATTCTATCTATCTATCTATCTATCTATCTATCTATCTATCTATCTATCTATCTATCTATCTATCTATCTATCTATCTATCTATCTATCTATCTATCATCTATCATCTCCCCAACCTTGGCACTCTGGTTTAAAGTACTATTACTGAAGCTGTATCATACATATCACTTTACTTCCTTTCAAAACCCAGTTGTTTTTTTTTTCTTTGTTTTTAATAACTTTATCTAAACACCATGGGTTACCAGGAAAAATTACAAGGTATAATGCAGTTGGGCTTTTTTTTTTCACAGCTACAAAGTTTTTCATGATTGAGTTTCAATCATACAATATAAAACATGCCTCAACAAGGTACATTTCCTGCTATCAATGTCCTGTTTCTTTCTTTTTTCTTTTTTTCTTTTTTTTTGGTTTTTGAGGCCACACCCATTTGATGCTCAGGGGTTACTCCTGGCTAAGCGCTCAGAAATCGCCCCTGGCTTGGGGGACCATATGGGACACTGCGGTCCTTCCTTGGCAGGTGCTTGCAAGGCAGACACCTTACCTCTAGCGCCACCTTACCTCTAGCGCCATCTCAAGGGCCCCAATGTCCTGTTTCTTACTCAGAGTGATCATCCAACTATCACTGTCATAGTGATTTCTTCTCTGCCCTGACTGCATCCTCTAAAATTTTTGTTTTTTTTAGGTCACACTTAACCAAATGTGTTACCAAGGGGTTAACAAGGGGTTACTCTTGGTTCTGCACTGAAAAATCCCTCCTGGCAGGCTCAAGGGACTATATGGAATGCCGGGAATCGACCCTGGATTGGCCGTGTGCAAGGCAAATGCCCTACTGCTGTGCTATTGCTCTGCAGTTCCCTAAAATTTTTTGAAGGACTTTTTGCATAATTCCAATCATGAACTTTTTTCTGGCTCTCATATTTTTAACTTTTACAATTTTATTAATAAATTAATTAAGTTATACTCCAGGCAATGTTTAAAAGTTATTCGCGATTGTTTCAGTCATGCAATATTCCAACACCTATCCCTTCACCAGTGCACATTTCCCACCACCAATGTCCCTAGTTTCCCTCCTGCCTCTCCCATCCCTGTTTCTATAGCAGACAGTTTTCTTTTTATTGTCTTTGGATATATTCTCATACAAAAATTTTAAATACCCCACAAATGAGTGCTTTCATTCTATGGTCCTCTTTTTTATGACACATTTTATAATGCATGACAGTCTCCATGTCTATCCATGTACAAGTGTCCAAGAACAAATGAGTCAATAAAGAAAATATGGTACATCTACTTAATGGAATACTATGAAGCCATTAGGAAAATCAAGTCATATACCTTTTCTTATTTTATTTGACTGTCTTGGGGCCACATCTAGAGATTCTCAGAGAATACTTTTGGCTCTGCCTTCAGGAATTACTTCTGGTGATCCTTAGAAGAGTATATGGGGTATTGGGAATCAAACACAGATCAGCTATGTTTAAGGCTATAATTAATTAATAATAATTAATTATTTCTCAGCCTACATATTAGAATTTTATACTAAGCATAGCTAATTATTTTCTATTATTTCCATCTTTCCTAAGCATGTTTACAATAATGGTGCTTAAATAAAGATATTATAATAAATAAATTGTATTTATAAAAGTGCTTGTTTTTATTGTTCTTGCATTGTTTTCATGATTTTATACATTTCCATGTCAAAATTTTATAGGAATTGTCTCAATGACGCTGGGGCATCTGGATTGGTATGACACAAATTATTTTGTGTCCACTAGGATAGTGCCCAGTAGTGCTTGGGAGAGCATGTGGTTTTAGGAATTAAATTTGAGGGCCTTACATGCAACTCATGCACTCCAAACTCTGACCAAAATCCCCCATCCTGTTTAGGTATTTTTATTATTATTTCTTTTATTCTACTGACATTAGCTTTTAATTGTTCTTTTTCTAGTGATTCTAGGGATGTTCTGTTAGTATTTTGGTTTTGATATTTTCCTTATTTCCAAATGTTCCATTAGTTTGAGTTCTTATTTTGAGATTATTTTTTTATTTCATTTTAAGTTTTTTTCTTGACCCACTCACTATTTAACATCATATTAGTTAGTAAAAATATATTTTAACTGTATATAGTTGAGATCTAGTTTTTATAACACTGTGATATAGAAAAAAATTTTATATTATTTTGATATTGGAATAAAGTTATTTATACTTTTGTTTCAATGTGTAAACTATTTTGAGAATGTTACAGCAGTATTTATGGAGCAAGTACATTCAGTTTGGGGGTATGGAGAGGCCTTAACATTATTAAACCCAACTGGTTAAAATTTTCAATTAAGCTTTTGTTTTCTTATTAATTTTAGTCTGGTAGATCATCCTTTTTTGAAAGTTGTTGTGAAAATAAACTCATATTGTGTATTGCTGCTGATATCTCTTAAAGTTTGTTAATAATTGTTACATATTTTCATTGTCATTTATTATTTTAATCTCCTATCTTCTCTTATACTGTAATCTGCTATTAGATATGATTCTGAGTATCACGTATCACCAATGTTTACTTAATTTCTTCATAGCATTTTCTTTAAAACTTATTTTGAATTTACATTTAATTTGATGATGGCATATTTTAAACAGAACACCAAAAATAAAAGAAACAACTTATTGAAATTCACTATTTTTCCCTTTTATTCTTTTTGTATGGAAGAATCTTGATATTTTCAACTATAGTTTCATTTCATTAAATTTCCTTAAATTACATAAATATTTTTTCAGTGCTAACTCAAATGGGAGATAAATCACATTATCAAGCTTATCTGAAAAACTTTATTATTCCTGAAACCTAATTGATATGTCTCAAAGGAAAGAATATTTTTTTGGTATAAAAGTCTTTCCAGGGCCGGGCGGTGGCGCTAAAGGTAAGGTGCCTGCCTTGCCTGCGCTAACCTTGGACGGACCGCGGTTCGATCCCCTGGTGTCCCATATGGTCCCCCAAGCCAGGAGCAACTTCTGAGCACATAGCCAGGAGTAACCCCTGAGCATTATCGGGTGTGGCCCAAAAACCAAAAAAAAAAAAAAAAAAAAAGTCTTTCCATTTGGTGTTTCTATATATTATGTTATTCTCTACTGGAATGTATATTTCTGCAGAGAAATTTGCTAACAATTTTATGGGGTTCCTTTATATGTGGCATTGTATATTTTTCATGGTCTTATCTGTTCTTTATTTTTAATTTTTGATATTTTTTTAAGAAATGAAGTGTCAAATATCTATTAAGAGTTCCAACAATAACGCTAAGCACCACAAAAACAGAACAAAACAAACAAACAAACAAACAAAAAATGCCGTGGTCTTGAGATAGGCATCATGGCAGAGCCCATGAAGAGGGAAAGAAGGGGCCAGAGAGAGCACATGGAGGCAAGGCGTCTGCCTTTCATGCAGGAGGTCATTGGCTCGAATCTCTGCGCCCCACATGGTCCCTCGTGCCCGCCAGGAGCAATCTCTGAGCCCGGAGCCAGGCATAATCCCTGAGCACTGCCGGGTGTCACCCCGAAATCTGAAAAGAAAAAAAAAAGAGGAGAAAAAAAGATAAGTGGGGGGCAATAACTTTAATAATTTTTGATATTTTAATTGTAACAAACCATGACTTAGGTTTATTTTGTTTATAATATTTAGAGTTTCATGTATCTGCCACTTAATACTCTTCTCAGCTTGTATTTCTCTGATATTATTACTTCCAATAAGAATTTTCCCCTTTCTCATTTCTCTTCCTCCAACCCCTAAGATTAACGTGAGTGTTGTTTCTTTCTATAACATATCACATATATCTTCTGTTACCTCTATTGTTATTCAATTTCTTCTTTATGATATTTTTCATATTTATTATTCCTTTCAGCTAGTGTGATTTTATTGTTGTTATTTTACTAATTTGTTTTGCTTCTACTGTATCCTTTGTCTTTCTTATTACTTATAAAATTTTCTTTCTTTCTTTCTTTTTTTTTTTTTAGTTCTTGGGTCACACCCGGCGGTACTCAGGGGTTACTCCTGGCTGTCTGCTCAGAAATAGTTTCTGGTAGGCACCGGGGACCATAAGGAACACCGGGACTCGAACCAACCACTTTTGGTCCTGGATCAGTTGCTTGCAAGGCAAACACCGCTGTGCTATCTTTCCGGGCCATAACATTTTCTTAAACTATCTTACACTTTGTTTTTGTTGCCATTAAAGTCATTTTACACTGATTTTTGCATTTCAGTAACCATCATTATATTATAATTGTTGTCATTTTCAGCTAAGCTATATATCTATGCCCTATCAACTTCTTTGCAGATCTATGTTGATATAACATAGGTGAGTTTCTTGGTCTCACTAAGAGCTGTGATGCATAATGACCTACATGAAAGCCAGAAGCCTGTGTTTAGGTTGACCTGGGGATTTTTAGGGTTTTATAATTACAAATTTCTATAGAAACGAGTTTGAATGGTCTAGGAATTACTCAGGTAACTCCCATTCCCATCTAAAGTCATTGTACATAGCTGTGGTATTAAATTCTAGATACCTGGAAGTGATCAAAAAGTCATAGTCATAAGTGCCTGGTACTTATCAATCTATCGATCGCTTGTTGGTTTTCACAGCAACTAGGATTTTCACTGATGCTAACACCTAATCCCAACTGTAACAGTAAATACCAGGTGATTATATAAGTAACATAGGAATTAAACATTTTTGGTGTCTGGCATGAAGTTCCAGCAGACTTAGAACAATCACCATAAATGTGTGTAGTTTCAAATGCTTGCAAACAATATAATGTCAATTCTGAGCATACCTTAGTAGTAACTGGAGTATTCACCATCTCAAATTCTGAGAAGTGGCATAGTATCATAGTCACATGAACTTGAGTAGTCAATAGCAAATCTATTTTAGAGTAAGATAAACACTTAGGAACTTATAAGTACGTATTTTTTGTATTTTTAACAATAACCACAATCCCTTATATTATATACCATCTTAACGGTCTCACACAGAAATCTGTACAAGGCAAATTTATCCAGGCATTTCTTATCTTCTCTTCTCCCATTATAGTTGGCAGACATCTGTGTATTTCCATTCCCCAATTCCCTTAATGATTTATTCCCTTCTTAAATCAGGTTTAACTTTTGATTATCTTTAACAAATATAGCTATTTGGACCTGGTCAAGTAGGCCATAGCCAGCTGGATTTAAAGACCTAAAGTCTCACAATAAAATTGCTGTTTGCCATCAGTCAGTAGTCTAGGCTAATGACCATCAGATAGTCTGTCTCAGGCTGGTTATCATAACTCAACAGTTTGCCTCTCATTATTTTGTCTCTGAGTGCCATGCATCACTAGATAATACAATTAGGTATAATAAAATAGGTGCACCGTGTTACAGTGCTTTTAAACTAAATTACCACAATAAAGTATAATAGAAATAATCACAATATATCCTATATTTTTCTATCAAGAATTGTGTGCATTGTAATAAATTATGTATATTGAAATGATGTAAAAAGTATTTCTTAATTTACAAATGTCAAATAAAAACATGTAGGGATTTTTTATAGAAACCTACTTTGCAAGACAAATAATTTAAGACAACAACTTTTTATATTATACATTTTCTTTGCCTTCATCATAGTTAAAATGAAAATGGGTATTTAAGTCAAGGAAAAATTCACCTCTGATTTTAGAAAGATATTTTAATTTCTTTAGATAACTTCACCTCAAAGTTTACTTAATAACATGAAATAATGATTATATATGTTTCCAAATGTTAAAGTCTTCCTTAACATGTTGATACTAGTGCTTTCTTTTCTATTAACTAAACTGCAGCTAAGTGTGAGACAACTAGTACTCAATGGAATCAAGATGTGTATCACTGGTAAATATCTTAATTTATCTCAAGTCTTAAAAATATAATTTAAATACATTAATCTTTTAGGATTACCAGAAGATATATAACAAAAAGTATAAGTAGGAATTTTTTGACAGCTTGGAATTCATCTATTTTGTAGCTTTAAAATGCAATTTACTCTGTGTACTAGCCTATTGCTATTCTAATTTTCACTATTATATCAGCATCCAGAATTTTAAGCATATTTTTAGCACCTAATATGAAGGTAAGAACTCAGAGGACACTTCATAAATATTTGTGGATAATTATAAATTTTTCTTGACCAGATTGCTCAGATAATTGCTTTAAACCTCCTGTGGCAATTTAGTTCCACAGTGTGGAATTTGGCATGTCAATTAGAAACTCTCTCCCCAAATTTGCAAAAAGGCTGATGATGCTTTCATCAAATTAATTTTAGATCCTTTGTGACAGAGCATGATAACATTTTAAGATTCAAAATAAATTTTGTTCTATAAGATTAATATATTCAAATAAATGACTACTCATATCATATACCGTATTAATTCATTTGCATTTCTGTTTTAGAATATTAAATTGATACATTATGATTTTATTTTTAAGACTATTAATCTTAAAAAAACCTCAACAACATATAAAGTCTTTCTACTTAATAAAGAGATAAATTATATAAGCTCACAGTTTGCTTTATCTTCAATGAATTTTTGTAATTATTAAGCATGAATATGCTTTTTTAATTTTCTTTTATTTTTTCACTTGTATAACGAATGATAAGGTCTACAAAATTAGGGACTTTTTTATCTTTCCTTGAAGAACATGCACTTACAATTCCCTTTAATCCAAGGGAAAAAATGAGGATTAGGCAACAAATTACTGAGCATTTATAAATATAGCAAAATAAGCAGAAAATAAATATAATAAAATAATATACATGACTGTATCATAATTTCACCTGTATTTTTACTGTTAAACTACAATTATGTTATCATTTTATTTTCTTCTTAGTTTAAAAGTTTCCTTAAATTCTCTGAATTAAGTTTTATAAAGAATCCAAGTGTCTGAGCCACATCATTCATAAAAATGTAAATGATTTCATTCTTTATTTTTTATGTTGATACTATGTCAATAAATTTAGAAATTGAAGGAATCACTTGGCACAATATTCTTCCCAAGAGAATATACATTTAATTTTTTTTATCAAAGCAATTGAGACTCTGGACAAGAAATTTGTATTTGAAAACCACTGAGATTCTTGTAGGAAAAAATTTAGAAGTCTGATCACAACTGAATCATTCCCTATTCTATTCTGAACAACAACAAGAAAAGAGTACAAAAAGACATACATTATCCAATGTCGTGCTCTCAGAATCAGGGACATTGTTCTGCTTCTGAATGAACTCCTAGATTCTATAATATCACCTACATTGTAGCTGCATACAGCATATGGTCTGCTAAGTAAATTATGTTTGTTTGTCCTATGCATTCCTCTATTTTACATATATATGAGAACATATATGAAATTCTGTTTTGTTGTGTTAACAAATTTTAAATTTTACCTAGGAAATGATGGAAACCTATTTTCTTTAAGTTGTTGCAATTCAAAAGTTCTTTATCACTGCGAACTGGAAGGGTAGAGAAGAAAGAAAATGGTGGGGGTATATTGTCACTGGTAATGGAAGTGTTGGAGTAATCACAAAGACGAGAAAATGTTGTCAATACTACTGTACCCCACAACATGTCAATAAAAGACATAATAAAAATACTCCATTCTTTTTTGTTGTTGTTCTTTGAGTCATACCTAGCAGCACTCAGGGGTTATTCCTGGCTCTATGCTCAGAAATAGCTCCTAGCAGGCAAAATACTCCTTTCTTATGTATCAATTTCTCAGTGTCATCTTTTTAAAACACAGACTACTGATTTTATCACTTGAATCACTTAAAATTATATATAAAATATCATCATCAAATAAAATCACACCAGTACTAATCTTACCACATTAGGCGGCATTGCAAATTGGTCATTTTTATCATTTAATTTATAGACATATTTTAATATTTTCACTTTTCCTTACAAAAGCTTCCTAAATTTGTTGTGAATTCTTTTTAAAAATATTAATATTTGAAAGAAGCTTGCCCAGTGGTTTTGAACTCTGTTCTATTCTAACATCCATTCTAATGTAGTCCTGATGCTGTGGCATACCAGGCAGGGGATGCAGTGTTGTTTGGGACAGTTAGTATTGGGAGTCATCAGGGCAGCACCTAGAGAAAGATGCCAGGCAGTGAGGTCTGTGTAACCTAGTTTGAACTCCATGTTTAAGGCAAAGCCTGCTCTCCACCTATACAGTTCTTAAATTAAATTCTCATTTTATTTATAGTATTATTTTCCAGTATTTTCCCCACACAACTTCATATAAAATAAAGGAGAAACCTAAAATTGTTTTGTTTTGTTTTGTTTTTTTTTTTCAAAAATATGGTAAATATAGAATCCCATTCTTTTGGCATTCAAAATGAATGGCAATTTAACTGAACTTATACACTCACAATTTTGCTTATTGATCTTTTTGAAACACATTCTCAATCATCAAGTATTTACTACTGACATATTTTATAGAGCACAGATGAAAGTGAGATCTAGTACTATCCAATTAGACATAATTGTTCTAAAATTACAGTAAAATACTTAATTTAAACAAGAAAATTCTGTAAGCCCATTTTAATGCCTCAAATAAATTGAGTCAGATGATCTAGATTTGATCACTGTCTAGTTTTAAGTTTTGGGACCTTAGTCTTCTCTCTAAAGTGAGTGATTTAACCATAACTGATATTTAACATTACTGGTTGGCCTAATTTATGCTATGTATTTCTATTACCAAAGTTACAAAGGCATAATGACATTCAACCCAAGCTATATAAAAGTGATAAAACTCATCAAAATATTTGTCAAATTATTAAGAACTATACATGGTTTTAATACATGTTTTCACATTATGCAGCTCTTAGAATAAAGTATTTTTGCTATGATTGACAGTGTAGTGCTCTGTCACCAAATGCTGTCAGTTCTCACTCAAACACATTTTTCAAACACAGTGTATCCTCTCCATTCACCTATCACTGTCTAGGTCTGAATACTCATCATTTCTCCCTCAGACCATCATAATAACAGCCTCACAACCCTCTTAAGTGACACTCCATTTATTCTTCACTCTAGTTTGTTCTCCAAGTAGCTGTCAGAGTTAACTTTCTGAAAGTAAAGTGGTTCATACCAGTAGAATATTGAACATTATTGCAATATGCAATGCAAGTTGACAAGAGTTCCTCAATATAATTGCTAATTCTTATTTTATTCCAAGCTCCAATCTCAATTTATTGCTCCTATACTTATTTTCTTTTAATTTTCTGCACACTGTTTCAACAATTGCCTCATGGTGGCCTCATATTGTAGGTAATAAACAACCATTACTGTAATTAATTTACATTTTGTTGTTTTCACTTTGTACATTTAGTAATTTTTTTCAATTTAGTTAAATTATAAAATATTTCTCTATCTCTTTGGAAAGGAAAAGTAATTTTTCTGTTGTATATAATCTTTTATAAGTTTACATCAATAGTAGCATATCAGGACCAGAGAGACAGACAGTGGTAGGGAGGTGTGTCCAAACCAGGAGGGACCTGGTTTGATTTCCGAAACTCATATGGTCCCCCTAGCCCACTAAGGACAATTTCTGAGTACAGAGCCAGAATAACCCCTGAGCACTACTGGGTGTATTCCAACAACCAACCAATTAATTAATTAATCAATAAATAAAGTTTAAAAAAGAAAAAAACATAGTAGCATGGCATTTATATATATACCAGGTTTAATTTTATTTTCATACTTAATTCAGAAATTTTAATAAAAATTATATCTTATTACTTATTAGTACTGAGGACCCTCCAAGAATATAAAACTTAAAATAATGTTTGATTAATAAAACAGATATAAGTATAATAATGTGGTAAATCATCATTTTACAAAGATGATATTTTCAATTTCATTTATCAGTCGTAATTTTTCTTTATATATATATTTGGTTTTTGGGTCACACTCGGCAGCACTCAGGGGTTACTCCTGGCTCTATGCTCAGAAATCGCTCCTGGTAGGCTCTGGGGACCATATGGGATGCTGGGATTCAAACCACTGACCTTCTGCACACAAGGCAAATGCCTTACCTCCATCCTATCTCTCCAGCCCCACTTTTTAAATATTTAACAGTTAAAATCATGTGTCTGCAATGGTGTTGACATTTATAGTTTTGTCTGTTTTCACCACCACCAAAGTGCCCAAGAGTCCCAAGCCATGTCAGCACTACATATGACCTGCCCAGTTTCTGCCAGGAGTCACCTCCAGTTAAATAATCTTTTAAATATAGATTATAGCAGTTTCCCATTACTCAAATAAATGATAATAAATTATTATTATAAAATTATAATTGAAAAATTATATTTAAACATTTTACTCTATATGAACCATTTGATATAGAGAACACTGATATAATAAGGTCAGTAAACATATAACCTGAGAGAAAAGACATTGATCTTTTTATATAAATGTGGTTTATACAAGACTCATTTAAAATTATACCTGAGAAATAGTATAGTTGCTTGAACAACACTATCTTTCATCCAGCCTACTCAGAGTTTGATCATAATAGCCATATGGTATACTAAATACACAAGGAGTGTTTGATAAGTGCAGAGTCAGGAAGAAGCTCTGAGCAAGCCAAGTGTGACCCCCCCCCAAATAATTTTTAAAAATAGTAAAAATCTGATGATTCTGATAATTACAATTACAATTTTTACTGAACTTAAAGTTAAATTATTTGAATAGATTTTATTTATATTTATAAAACTTATATTCTAATTAATAAACTTAAGTTATATGCAACAATTTTCTTTAACTAAGTTATTGGGAAGGGTGGACCACACTGAGATGTGTTTTAACTATTCATTACTTTTGGCTCTGTACTCAGAAATCATTCAGGTGGACCTTATGTAGAGCAGAGATCAACCTTGGTCACTGTGCTAAATACAAAATACACTATTCAGAGAAATATATCACTAGCTCTGAAATATTATTTTAATTGATGTATAGTTTTAATAAGGAAAAAGATTTTGGAGGGTACATAATTTAAATTTGAAGAAACATCTGGATTGAAAAGAATTAAAAATAAGAGCAATTAAAATAGTTTTGTAAGAATTATATAACTTGGTTTTGTAAAAGTGTTTAGTAACAAACAATTATATTATTTATGCTTATTTAAAATATTTTATTATGGTGCACTATAGATTAGGGTTTACTTGAAAATTTGTGCTTAAGTTAACATTCAATAATAAATATATATTAAATTATTAGTTGTACTAATATTAAATAAATAATTTTATTTTTACCAATATTACAATGAAAAACTTTACTTTTCTAGTATAGTAAATGCTGCCTGTAATCATAAAACTAAGTTTCAGAAACATCTTCTCTAAGTGCTTTTTCTGCAGATATTTAAAGTAATAGACTTTCGGTCATTTTAAAGATCAACAAGTCATATTTTCATGTAGCACTGAGTTCCATATACACGTAGCCAGAATACTGTAATGTATTTATGATACCCTTAAAATATTGAATTCTAGGATTCCTTGCCTTTACTTTGAATAGACAGAGCTGTGAATAATTCTTAATAATAAACAGTATACTTTATGAGTATATGGGCTTTAATGGAGAAATATGAAGGATAAAAGAATTTAAATTGTTTATCCAACTATAATTAACACAGAATTGCCTTGGGCAAAGTAGACCAGCCCAATCTTTTTAAACTAGAGTTAAAAAATAAAATGAGGGGCCGGAGGGGTGTTTCTAGAGGTAAGGCCTTGTAAATTCTAGCTTAGGACGAACTGAGGTTCGATTCCTCGGCATCCCATATGGTCCCCCCAAGCCAGGAGTGATTTCTGAGCTCATAGCAAGGATTAACCCCTGAGCATCAATGGATGTGACCCAAAAACAAAAACAAAAATAAAATGAGATAATTGTTCAGTAAAATGGACAAAATATTTCATTATTGCTATGAAATCTGCACAAATTGGAATAGCCAAATAGACAATTAATGATTTTAAAAGTAATGGCAATTCAGGACATTGACAGAGAAAAGCTAGCAATAATTTATACAAATTTCAGAGACTCAGTAGGGTAGTAGATGCATACATGGACCACTTGAAACTATCCATTGTGGTTTTATCTTATTAATATTGAGACTTTTTGTTCTACTGCTATATTTAATCATTCACAAAAGCTTGTACATGTTTAATAAGGTCTATTCAAAGCAGCAGAATAAGATTTAATTTTCATTTAATTATCACATCTTTAGATCAAGATCATAAGTAATCTCTGTAAAAAAAAAACCCCACATTAATGCTACCTTAAACATCCTTCTAAAAACAGGGGTCCCAAACTCGCTGCTCACGGTAGGTCTGTTTGTGGCCCTCCATACAACATTTTGTGGCCCGCGCCCAGCCTTCAAATGTCGCAGTATTTGCGATTATTCACTTACCAAATAATTGCTATAAAAATCGCATTAGTAGGAAAAAAATTGCATTAAACATTTGCATAACCTGAGCAGTTCTATTTGGGGTATGCAAATGTTTAATGCGATTCTTTGCGATTTTTTTCTTACTAATGTGATTTTTCATTGCAAATATTTGGTAAACAAATAATCACGAATACTTTGCACCTAGTGCACACATCATTTCTGCTGCTCTTGCCCACTGTCCCTTGCATTATCGAAGGCCTAAGGGAGAGAGGGGAGAGAAGGAATAGAAGGTTATTACAGAATTAGATTTTGTCATACCTTCATCATGACTTCATCAAAGCCTGCAGAGAAGAGAAAGATTGATGACGAGCACAGATAATTTCAGAAAAAGTGGGAGACACAGTATTTCTTTGTTGAGCACAGGGACATCTTCACATGTATTATTTGCTCAGAGAAAGTTGCAGTGCACAAGGAATACAACTTGAAATGCCATTATTCAACTAAACATGCTGAAGAATATGCAAAATATCAAGAAAATGAGAGAGCCAAGCGGGTTGCCAGTCTTAAAGCATGACTAATGAGGCAACAAGATTTCTTCAAGAAAGCAACCAAAGAGAATGTTGCATCAGTCGAAGCTAGTTACATGGTTAGTGAGATGATTGCTAAGGCAGGGAAACCATTCACAGGAGGAGAGTTTGTTAAAAAAAAATGCATGTTAAAGGCTGCAAGTATTATCTGTCCAGAAAAGAAAGGTCAGTTTAGCAAAATCAGCCTTTCTGGCAACATTCTGGCAGAGCGCATTTCTGACATGTCAAGTGACATTTATCATCAACTGTGTGAGAAAGCCAAATGTTTCAATGCATACTCAGTTGCTCTTGATGAGGGCACAGATATAGCAGACACTGCGCAGCTCAAAATTTATGTCCGTTGTGTTGATTGCAATTTTGAATTGACAGAGGAGCTGCTCACAATAAATCCAATGCATGGCAAGAACACCACTAAAGAGATATTTCGGCATCTGTGTGATGCCATTGAGAATGCAGGTTTGCCATGGAAGAGGTTTTTTTGTAATAATAACCAATGGAGCACCATCAATGACAGGGAGGAAAATGGACTGGTGGCACTTGTTCAAAAAAACTTGAAGAGGAGGGTATAGAGAAGGCCATTGCTCTTCACTGCATTATCCATCAGCAGGCCCTTTGCAGTAAATGCCTGCATTGTGACAATGTGATGTCTTTTGTTGTGAAATGTATCAACCAAATCAGATCCTGGGGCTTAAAGCACAGGAGGTTCCGTACTTTTTAGAGGAAATGGAGTCAGAATATGGAGATGTGCTCTTTCACTGAAGTACGTTGGCTCAGCAGGGGAAATGTCCTGAAAAGATTTTTTGAGTTGAGAGAAGAAGTGAAAGCCTTCATGGAGAAGGATGGGAATGCTGTTTCTGAGTTGAGTGATCAGAAATGGCTCATGAACTTAGGTTTTCTTGTTGACATCACACATAAGCTGATTGTACTAAACAAGATGTTACAAGGCCCCGGGCAGCTTATCAGTGCTGCCTATAAAAACGTGAGAGCATTCTCCACAAAACTTGTGTTATGGAAATCCCAGCTTTCTCAGAAAAACCTTTGCCATTTCCCAGCATGCAAGGAACTTGTGGATGCAGGCATACCATTCAGTGGTAAGAAATATGTTGATGCTATTTTTAAGCTAGAGAAGAAATTTGATCACAGATTTACAGACTTCAAAACGCACAGAGTCACTTTCCAAATTTTTGTGGACCCCTTTTTCTTTGATGTGCAAGATGCCCCTCCTGTGCTTCAAATAGAGCTCATTGACCTACAGTGCAACTCTGATCTCAAAGCCAAGTTCAGGGAGATTAGTGGAAAAGCAGACATGCATGGGCAATTTTTGAGAAAATTGCTCCCAGCTTCCCTGAGCTTTCCCAAATGTTCAAGCGCACCATGTGCCTTTTTGGGAGCACATATGTGTGTGAAAAGCTATTTTCCACATTGAACTTCAAAAAGCCAACATACAGGTCTAGACTTAATGATGATCATCTTCGGAGGTGAGTCGACACGCCCAGAAAGGGAGGAGCCACTGAAATTCGCTGGATCTCAGATGCCAGCACCCTTCTGCCTCTCTACTCTGCTGTCCTGCATTTTCGGCCTGATTTCACCCTTGGTGCGGCTCATCAGCCAGCCTGCCTTCCTGTGAACTTTCCGGGGAGTCTGCCTTCCTGTGAGCCTTCCTTGGAGGTGAGCTGACACGCCCAGAAAGGGAGGAGCCACCGAACTCTGCTGGATCTCAGATGCCAGCACCCTTCTGCCTCTCTACTCTGCTGTCCTGCATTTTCGGCCTGATTTCACCCTTGGTGCGGCCCATCTGCCAGCCTGCCTTCCTGTGAGCCTTCCGTGGAGGTGAGTTGACACGCCCAGAAAGGGAGAAGCCAGAGGAGCATGGTTGCTCCGCTCCCCTTCGCGACGGTGCACAGCATTTAGCCAATGAATACAATCACAACACGTAGAAAAACACGCAGTACTAGTGTGACAATGGGGAAACAACATGGGCCAGTGCCAGACATAGAGAATGAAGATGGCAACTCTGATGACTTGAACATGATCAACCACCTAGTCAGTCTCTCAGATAAGGAGTTTAGAGTTGCAATATGGAACATGTTCAAAGAACTCAAACAAAGTATAGAAGAGAAAACTAAAAAGAATCAGGAGAATATGAAGATAGAAATGAGAAAACTCCAAACGGAAATTTCAGATCAAATAACAGGTCTGAGAAACTCAGTAGATGAATTGAAGAAAAACATGTTTGAGATTTCCCACAGGTTAACAGCAGCTGAGGATAGAATCAGTACACTGGAAGATGAGATACATAACAATTACATACAGCAGAAGAAATTGGAAAAAAGCCTCAAAGCAAATGATCAAACAATGGAAAAATTACTCAAAGAATGGGAACAGATGAAAATAGAAGTCTATGATAAGCTCAACAGAAACAACTTAAGAATCATTGGAGTCCCAGAGACTCAGGAAGAAAATCTCCGGGAAGAATCAACAGTCAAGAACATCATTAAAGAGAAACTACCAGAGATAATGAATACATGTGATCAAATCCTGCATGCCCGAAGAGTGCCAACTAAAAGAGACCCCAGAAAAAACACCCCAAGACACATCCTAGTCACAATGACGAATCCCATAGATAGAGACAGAATTCTGAAAGCAGCAAGATCGAAAAGAGAAATTACATTTAAGGGAACATCTTTGAGATTTACTGCAGACCTGTCACCAGAAACACTCAAAGCCAGAAGGCAGTGGTGGGACATAGTGACAAAACTCAATGAAATAAATGCTTCGCCTAGAATACTGCACCCAGCAAAACTCACTTTTAGGTTTGAAGGAACAATACATAGTTTCACAGACAAACAACAGCTCAAAAACTTCACAGACTCAAAACCATTCTTAAAAGAAAAACTGAACGGCATACTTTAAGACAAAGCTTACCAAGAGACAAACCAAACGTTAATATAAAGATGGCACTAACTCCCAGGACAATTCTTTCTCTCAATGTCAATGGACTAAATGCACCAGTTAAGAGACACAGAGTGGCTAAATGGATCAAAAAACTCAATCCAACCTTCTGCTGCCTACAAGAAACGCACCTGAATAGTCAGAACAAACATAGACTCAAAATAAAAGGCTGGAGGAAAATCATCCAAGCAAACAACACCCAAAAAAAAGCAGGAGTGGCCATATTAATATCAGATGATGCAAACTTTATACTTAGGAAAGTAGTAAGGGACAAAGATGGACATTTTGTATTAATCAAGGGATATGTACAGCAGGAAGAAATCACCCTCCTAAACATATATGCACCGAATAAGGGGCCAGCAAAATATTTAATACAACTGTTGACAAATCTGAAAAATAATATCAATAACAACACAATAATTGTGGGAGACCTCAACACGGCATTGTCAACACTAGACAGGTCAACCAGACTGAAACCCAACAAGAATATACTAGACCTGAGGAGAGAAATGGAAGTAAGAGGCCTAGTAGATATATACAGGACACTCCACCCCCAGAGGCCTGGATACACATTTTTCTCTAATGTACATGGGACATTCTCTAGGATAGACTACATGTTAGCACACAAAACATATCTCCATAATATCAAGAGGATAGAAATTTTGCAGGCTGCCTTTGCTGACCACAAAGCCCTGAAATTATATATAAACTACAAAGGGACACAGAAGAAAAATTTTAACACCTGGAAGTTAAATAGCCTCATACTGAATAATCAGTGGGTCCGAGATGAAATCAAAGAGGAAATCAAAACCTTCCTGAAAACAAATGACAATGGAGAAACAATTTATCAGAACCTATGGGACACAGCAAAAGCAGTACTGAGAGGAAAATTTATAGCTTTGCAAGCACACATCAGGAAAGAAGAAGGGGCATACCTGAATAGCTTAATGACGCAGCTCATAGAATTAGAAAGTGCTCAACAAAAGGATCCAAAAATAGGGAGGCAGAAGGAAATAACAAAGCTGAGAGCAGAAATCAATGAAGTGGAAACCAGAAAAACCATCCAAAAGATCAACGAAAGCAGAAGTTGGTTCTTTGAAAAAATAAACAAGATTGATAGACCACTGGCAAAACTAACAAAGAAAGAAAGAGAGAGAAACTTAATAACTCGTATTAGGAATGAAAAAGGAGAGATCACTACTGATATGGTAGAGATTCAAAGGGTAATCAGAAACTACTTTGAGAAACTCTATGCCACTAAAAATGAAAACCTGGCAGAAATGGATAAATTTTTGGAATCTTATAATCTTCCACGATTGAATGAAGAGGATGTAGCATATCTAAACACACCCATTACTATTGAGGAAATTAAGAAAGTAATCAAATGTCTGCCCAAAAACAAAAGCCCAGGCCCAGATGGATTTACTAATGAATTCTTTCAAACCTTTCAAGAGGAACTACTACCAATCCTGGCAAGACTCTTTCATGAAATTGAAAAAACAGGAAAACTTCCAAATAGCTTTTATGAAGCCAACATTAATTACCTTGATACCTAAACCAGACAGAGATGCTACGAAAAAAGAAAATTACAGACCAATATCGCTGATGAATGCAGATGCAAAGATCTTCAACAAAATCCTGGCAAATAGGATTCAATGCCTCATTAAGAAGATCATCCACTACGATCAAGTAGGTTTCATTCCAGGAATGCAAGGCTGGTTTAACATCCATAAATCTATCAACATAATACACAACATCAACAGCAAGAAAAATAAAAATCACATGATCATATCAATCGACGCAGAGAAAGCATTTGACAAGGTCCAACACCCATTCTTGATCAAAACTCTCAGCAAGATGGGAATGGAGGGAACCTTTCTCAATATAGTTAAGGCCATCTACCACAAGCCAGAGGCAAATATTGTCCTCAATGGAGAAAAACTGAAAGCCTTTCCTCTAAATTCTGGCACAAGACAAGGCTGTCCTCTCTCACCACTCCTATTCAACATAGCACTGGAAGTACTCGCTATAGCGATTAGGCAAGAAAAGGATATCAAGGGAATCCAGATAGGAAAGGAAGAAGTCAAGCTCTCACTGTTTGCAGATGACATGATACTCTACTTAGAAAACCCCAAAGACACTATCAAAAAGCTTCTAGAAACAATAGACTCATATAGCAAGGTGGCAGGCTACAAAATTAACACACAAAAATCAATGGCCTTCCTATACACCAATACTAATAAGGAAGAAATGGACATTAAGAAAACAACTCCATTCACTATAGTGTCACACAAACTCAAATATCTTGGAATCAACTTGACTAAAAATGTGAAGGACCTATACAAGGAAAACTATAAAACTCTGCTCCAAGAAATAAGAGAGGACACGCGGAAATGGAAGCATATACCCTGCTCATGGATTGGCAGGATTAACATCATTAAAATGGCAATACTCCCCAAAGCACTGTACAGATTTAATGCGATCCCCCTAAAGATACCCATGACATTCTTCAAAGAAGTGGACCAGGCACTTTTGAAATTTATTTGGAACAATAAACACCCTCGAATAGCTAAAGCAATCATTGGGAAAAAGAATATGGGAGGAATTACTTTCCCCAACTTTAAACTTTACTACAAAGCAATAGTTATCAAAACAGCATGGTATTGGAATAAAGACAGGCCCTCAGATCAGTGGAATAAGCTTGAATACTCAGAGAATGTTCCCCAGACATACAATCATCTAATTTTTGATAAAGGAGCAAAAAATCCTAAATGGAACAAAGAAAGCCTCTTCAACAAGTGGTGTTGGCAAAACTGGGTAGCCACTTGCAAAAAATTGAACTTAGACCCCCAGCTAACATCATGTACGAAGGTAAAATCCAAATGGATTAAAGACCTCGATATCAGCCCCAAAACCATAAGATATATAGAACAATACGTAGGTAAAACACTCCAGGACATTGAGGCTAAAGGCATCTTCAAGGAAGAAACTGCACTCCCCAAGCAAGTGAAAGCAGAAATTAACAGATGGGAATATATTAAGCTGAGAAGCTTCTGCACCTCAAAGGAAATAGTGCCCAAGATACAAGAGCCACCCACTGAGTGGAAGAAACTATTCACCCAATACCCATCAGATAAGGGGCTAATCTCCAAAATATATAAGGCACTGACAGAACTTTACAAGAAAAAAACATCTAATCCCATCAAAAAATGGGGAGAAGAAATGAACAGACACTTTGACAAAGAAGAAATACAGATGGCCAAAAGACACATGAAAAAGTGCTCCACATCACTAATCATCAGGGAGATGCAAATCAAAACAACGATGAGATACCACCTCACACCCCAGAGAATGGCACACATCACAAAGAATGAGAATAAACAGTGTTGGCGGGGATGTGGGGAGAAAGGAACTCTTATCCACTGCTGGTGGGAATGCCGTCTAGTTCAACCTTTATGGAAAGCGATATGGAGATTCCTCCAAAAACTGGAAATCGAGCTCCCATACGATCCAGCTATACCACTCCTAGGAATATACCCTAGGAACACAAAAATACAATACAAAAACCCCTTCATTACACCTATATTCATTGCAGCTCTATTTACCATAGCAAGACTCTGGAAACAACCAAGATGCCCTTCAACAGACGAATGGCTAAAGAAACTGTGGTACATATACACAATGGAATATTATGCAGCTGTCAGGAGAGATGAAGTCATGAAATTTTCCTATACATGGATGTACACGGAATCTATTATGCTGAGTGAAATAAGTCAGAGAGAGAGAGAAAAACGCAGAATGGTCTCACACATTTATGGGTTTTAAGAAAAATGAAAGACATTCTTGCAATAATAACTTTCAGACACAAAAGAGAAAAGAGCTGGAAGTTCCAGCTCACCTCAGGAAGCTCATCACAAAGAGTGATGAGTTTAGTTGGATAAATAACTACATTTTGAACTGTCCTAATAATGAGAATGTATGAGGGAAATTGAGAACCTGTTTAGAGTACAGGCGGGTGTCAGGTGGGGAGGAGGGAGACTTGGGACATTGGTGATGGGAATATTGCACTGGTGATGGGTGGTGTTAAAAAAAAAAAGAAAAAGTATAAAAGATGCACTACAATTTAGGATTAACTGGAAAAAAAAAGAAATTAAAAAAAAATGATGATCATCTTCAAACCATACTGAGGGTCTCAACTGTTTCCGCTCTAAAGCCAAATGTGGTTCAGATTTGTGAGAAGAAGCGCTGTCAAGTCTTTGGCAGCAAGGAATAGGCAAAAGATGCCATGTTCAGAAGAACTATTTATGATCTTCACTCAGTGTTCTATTCATGTTCAGAAGAAATAATTAAAACTGTTAATAATGACGTTTGAGGACTTTTTTTTGTGAAATCCCTTATGCGGCCCTGCCTCATCCCAACATTGCCTCCTGCAGTCCCAGGTAACTTGAGTTTGAGTCCCCTGTTCTAAGATGTTTCAAATATTTCCCACCATGGGCGAGAGTAATCTATTCTCTTTGAATTTCTAAAAACCCCATTTGCAATCTAGAAAGTCCATATAGCTCAAAAATTTTTATTATAGAAAATTCCTGCTGAGATGCAAAGCTTTATTATCATCAGTTTGAGAGTAATGCAACAAAATAAGGAACAAAGTGAATGGAATAATATGGAAAAATCTATAAAAATACCCAATTTTCTAGGGCTGGAGTGGTAGCACAGAGATATGACATTTGCTTTGCATTTTGGTGACCCAGGACAGACATGAGTTTGATTCCCAGCATCTTATATGGTCTCCCATGGCAGGAGCAGTTTCTTTATGTTTTATCTTTACTTAAACACCATGGTTACAAACATGACTTTAGTAGGGTTTTAGTCACAAAAAGAACACCCCCTTTGCCAGTGCAACATTCCACCACCAATGCACCCCATATCTCTCCATCCACACCCTCTGCCTGTATTCAAGACAGGCATTTTAATTCTCTCACTCATTAACATTGTCATGGTATTTCTTAGTGTTCTAAATATGCTTACCCTCCTTAAGGTGAGCTTCATATTGTGAGCTGGTCCTTCTGGCCCTCACTTCTGGGCATTATTACAATAATGTCTTTTATTTTTCTTAAAACCCATAGATAAGTGAGACTATTCTGCATCTATCTCTCTCTCCCTATGACATATTTCACTCAGCATAATAGTTTTCATGTCCATCCAAGTATTAGAAAAATTTCATAATTTCATCTCGCCTGACGGCTGCATAATATTCCATTGTGTTTATGTACCATAGTTTCTTTAGTCATTCATCCGTTGAAGGGCATCTTGGTTGTTTCCAGAGTCTGGCTATTGTAAATGGTGCTGCAATAAAGATAGGTGTTAGGAAGGGATGTTTGTATTTCATTTTTGTGTTCCTGGGCTATAGCCCTAGGAGTGGTACAGCTGGATCATATGGGAGCTCAATTTCAAGTTTTTTGAGGAATCTCCATATTGCTTTCCACAAGAGCTAAACTAGGCAGCATTCCCACCAGCAGTGAATGAGAGTTCTTTTCTCCCCAGAGCCCCACCAGCACTTTCTGTTCTTCTTCTTTGTGATGTGTACCAGTCTCTGTGGCATGAGATGGTGCCTCATTGTTGTTTTAATTTGTATCTCCTTGATAACTAGTGATGTGGAGAATTTTTTCATGTGCCTTTTGGCCTTTTGTATTTCTTCTTTTAGAAATTGTCTGTTCACTTCTCCCCATTTTCTGATGGAGTTAGATGTTTGCTTCTTGTTAAGTTTTGTCAGTAACTTGTTTATCTTAGATATTAGCCCCTTGTCTGATGGGTATTGAGTAAACAGTTTCTCCCAGTTCTTGGGTGGCTTTTGAATACTAGGCACTATTTTCCAGGAATAATTTCAGTGCTAAGCTGGTAGTAACTCCTGAGCACCGCTTGGTGTGGCCCATTAACAAAAACAAAACAAAACAAAAAATTTTCTGCTTCTGCATTAAAATTCCAGAACAAACTTTATAACTCAAAAATAATGTTATGTGTATGCAAGATATTACTTATAACACTAATATTTTATATATTTTAAATATTTGTTCACTGTGGTTTTGAGGACTACATCTGGGATTCTCTGCACTCAGGAATCACTACTGGAGATGTTCAAGGACCCATGGAGTGCACTGGGGATTGAACCCTGGTTGGACACGTGCAAGGCAAGGACATGAAACTTTATATTTAACAAAAATATTTATATTTATATAGAAAATTCCATTTTAAATAACTATAAAGTTAACAGTATTATGTATTTCTCAGGATTAGCTAGTAGAGAGAGACTGCAATTGAGAGAGAGAGCCACAGAGAGAGAAACAGAGAGAATATGGAGTAGGTTTTTTTGCCCAAACATAATGGTACTCCGGTCCTACTCATTTTTCTGTTCTCAGGAGTCACTCCTGAATTTTCTCAGATAACTATCAGCTGTATCCAGAATCAAATCAGGGTTAACAACATAAAAGGAAAGCATACACATTACTATGCTATGGAGATAGTTATACAAGAATAAAGGTCAATAAGTTAAAAATCCAAAACAGGTAACAAACCCACAGGGTAAACCAAAGGGCTGGAAAACTAAAGAAGAGATAGTCAAGTACATTGATGAATAACAATGCTTTCTACTCTGAGATTATGCTTTGACCTACAAAGGCCTTAAACTGATTTTATGATGACCAGACACCCACCCACATAATGAGGGCTGCTCCACCTTAGAACTACCAGCTTTAGGTTACTCTTGACTAAAAAAAAATTTTTACAAAATCTCCAGAACATTCTTAAATTATCCTTTCACCAGAGATCAAACAAGCTGACACATACTAACAAGCTTTATTTATTTGTGGCTACTAACATATAATTCATTAAAATAAATAAGTCATAACTATGAATTACAATATTGCACTAGCTCTATTCTACAGAGCTAGATGAATCATTAAAATTTTTGACACAGAGAATCTTCTTAGATGTGCTCAGCAATCTCAGCAACACTTGACCCTGTAATACCTGCTGAGAATTTGATTCTGTCATTGACCTATGTGTTTTGGTTTGATTTGGTTTGGTTTTGAGACTAGAAAACTATCCTTGGACTATAAATATCCAGGGATGCTCAACACTTGGTCCTGGTTTTATGCTCAGAAGTCTTCCCTGGCATTTCTCAGAGGTCCACCTCTAATTCCTAGGATCAAACAGGAATAGGTTTGTGATTTCTGACTAGCAACTACCTTACCCTTGTATTTCCCTTCTTCCTGGCTGTTGGCCCAACAATGTGGTGGTACTAGGACTACAGCTGATGGTGCTTGGATGCCAGGTATTGAATTCAGAACCTCCAGCTTACAAGAGTATATACTCCAAGCCATTGAGCTATGTCTCAATTCCCCAAAAGTAATTTATTTGGATTTTGATTGGGGGTCCACATTTGGCAGTGTTCAGAGATTATTTCTAAATATATATTTGGACATAAATCCTAGTGGTGCTCAGGGGACCATATAGTGCTAGGTACATACTCAGAATTAATAATGTTTATGGTAGTTCTTTGAAAATTTTTCCAGCCCCCTTCCAAAATAACCTGTGATTATTTTTAATTTTTATTTTGACAAAGTGTATTACAAATAATTAACAGTAATATTTTAGGTACATAGCAACATTGAACCACCAATGTTGTCCTCCCTCCACACCTGTTCCCAGTATGCATCCCATATCCCCTTCTTTTACCCTCCAGTTGCTAGTATAAGTGGTTCCCTCTGTGTCTAGCATGTTGTAGATTGGGTATCAATTCTGTTGTCTTTGGATTTGGATTTTGTGTTTAAGTCTGATCATTTTTTAATTTCTACTTAATGTTCATACGACTGTTTGGTTTTGGTACCCTCCATTATTTCCTCCTTAATTTGTGAGGCAGAAAAAGTTTGTTCAAGTTATGTGGTTCTATTTGAAGGAAAGGAAAAAAAATAAAATGGGGCAAAACTCAAACAAGCAAAAAATAGAAGAAGTCCTTCTAGAGGTTATAATATCAACTTAAGAGAAGAAAGGAAAAAAGGAAGAAAAACATAATAATACAAGAAATAAAAATAAATAAAAAAAATCTTGAAAAGGACCACAGAAATAAAACAACAACCACACAATAACCAAGGTCCTGAAATAAAAAGAAAACAAAGCAAAAAAAAAAAAACCACAGGAAAACAAAACAAAACAATAAACAATAATAAAAAAAACAAAAAAAGTAATTTGCATTTTTCTCTTTTTTTCTTGCATAGGCACAGCAAATATTGGGAAGATTAGAAAGAGAATTCCCTTGGCCTAAGAGATACAGGGTTTCTCTGCCCTTAAAGTTTACTGTCATGGGAATAACTACAGGCTCCATACATGCTCTTTTACTATCCTGTAGGTCCTTTTGTGATGTCTGGAAACTTTCTGCTCTATCATGGATGATAAAATCATGCCTCTGTAGCTAGAAATATTGGTAATTTGCACAGGTCAAAGGATGGAGCCTAGGATGGAGACTTTCTTTATGGTTCTAGGAGTTCTGTTCCATCACTGTTGTTGTTTTTTGTTTATTTGTTTGTTTTTGGGTCACACATGGCAGTGCTCAGGGTTCACTCCTGGCTCTACACTCAGATATCACTCCTGGAAGGTTCGGGGAACCATATGGGATGCCAAGATTCGAACCCCTGTCCTTCTGCATGCAAAGCAAATGCACTACCTCCATGCTATCTCTCCGGCCCCCATCACTGTTGTTTTAATCAGTCTTCTATAGTTGGTGGTCTTGGTTTTTGCCACAATCCTAGGATGAAACATAGGATAGAGTCTTTCATTATGTTTTCAGAAGATCTGCTTGGTTGCAGTTGTCTCAGTCAGACCTCTGGAATTAGAGATCCTGGTTGTTGTAGAGATCATAGGCCAGGGCCTAGATTAGGGTCTTTTTTTATTGGTCCCAGGATAAGTTCTGTCCAGTCATGAACAACCAGTGATTATTTATTAAAATGAATAGCTTCAGTCCCCCCAATAAACAGATTATTTTTATTCATAAGACTATAAGTCATGCAGCTTTTACCAAAACTTTGGTTTAATTTTGCTCTTAAAAGTCTATGATTCAGGGCTGGATAGATACAAAAATACAAATAAACAATGTGCCAAATCAGCCCCTCCATTTTTCTTTTTTAATTTGGTGTGCTTTTTGTTTTTTTCTTTATCTTTCTTCTTTTAAATTTAATTTCAGGGCATCTACATAGGGTCTTATCCATGCTTTCTTTTTCTTTTCCAACAGAACCATAAAACATAAAACAGCTTGTTCTACCTCATAAATTGAGAGGGAAAAAAGTGGATGATACAAAAGGCAAGAAGTTTCATGAACATTGAATGGAAAAAAATAAAATAAAAAAATCATCCCTAAATATCCACCCCAAAGTCAATGACAGTAGAATCAAAAGACCCAAATTACAACAAACTATACACAAAAGGGACTTGTTACACTAGCAGTCCAGGGATGGAGATAGGGGAAGCATGCTGAGAACAGGGGAGAAAGGAGGTTAACAGTGGTGGTGGGTATTGCCCTAATTCACTGTCACTATGAACCTTAAATATAACTTTGAAATCTCCTCAGAGACTGGCACACATCACAAAGAAAAAGAACAATCAGTACTTATGGGGTTGTGGAGAGAAAAGAACTCTCATTCACTGCTGGTGGGAATGTCATCTAGTTTAGCCTTTATGGAAAATTTATGAAGGTTCCTCAAAAAACTGTAAATTTAGCTCCCATATGATCCAGCTATACCACTCCTACGGATATACTCTAGGAACACAAAAATACAATTCAAATATTCCTCCCTCACACCTATATTCATTGCAGTGCGATTTACAATAGCCAGACTCTGGAAAAAACCAAGATGCCTTTCAACAGATGAATGGCTAAAGAAACTGTGATACATATACACAATGATATATTGTGCAGCCGTAAGGAGAGATGAAGTAATGAAATTTTTCTATACATGGATGGACATGGAATCTATTATGCTGAGTGAAATAAGCCAGAGGTAGATAAATAGACACAGAATAGTCTCACTCATCTATGGGTTTAAAAAATTAAAGACATTGTTATAATAATGCCCATAGACAATAGAGATGAGAGCTAGAAGTATTGGCTCACAATATGAACCTCACCACAAAGTTAGGGAAATAACTGCACTAACAACTAGCATGACAATGTTAAGGAGTGAGAGAAGTACAATGCCCATTTCAAATACAGGCAGGGGTGCGGTGGGGGGCATTGGTGATTGCACTGCTGAAGGTGGTATTCTGTTTATGACTGAAACCCAACTACAGTAATGTTTGTAATCATGATGCTTAACTAAAGATTTTATATAAAAATATAACTGTGAAAGATTTGTAATACACATTGCTCTCTACAAACTATTAAAATATTTTCAAATTTTAAAAATTAAATAAAAAATACCAGTCTCAAATATAGAAAAGGGGTTGAGGAGGAGGGAGATGGAGGGCATTGGTGTTGAGAATGTTGCACTGATAAAGGGAGGTGTTCTCTTTATGGTTGAAACCCAATTACAAACATGTTTGTAAGCATGGTGCTTAAAGAAATATATTTTTTTAAAAAGTCTATGATTGGGGAATTGGAGAAAACAGACAGGATACTTGTCTTTAAAGAAGTTAACAAAGAGTCAACCCCTTAAATTCCAAAAGATCCCTGAGCAATGAAAGGAATAACTCCGTAGTCAAAAGTAACCCTTGAGCATCACTGAGTATGCCCCCCCCCAAAATAATCTAAGATTAGTACCAAAGTGATAGTTAAGTGTCTAAGGAACTTCTGTGTAAGGAAATTAGCAAACCAAATTTATGCATTCATTTGGCTCCCCCAATCTTTCAGGAATGATCCCTTAGCACAAAGCCAGGAGTTTTCCCTGAGCACTGCTGGATATGACTCCAAAATAATCCTCTCCCAAAACAAAAATCAATATAAGATTGTTTTATATTGCTTAGCCTTGCAGGGAATTTTTTACTTTTGGCATATATGAACTTGAATAAGCTAAGAAAATAAAAAATATCAATAAAATAAAGTACATCTTAAAAAGTATCTCATCTAAAAAGAACACCTAAAGAGTGACATCACAGAATAGAACAAGTGATGAGACATGTTTAGTTAGATAGCCACATAATAATAAGTAAGACTTTTGAATGAAACACATACTGAAAAACAGAGCACAGAGTAAGCTGGATCTTCAGTTGCTAAATATTGAATGAAATTACTGCATATGCAATGGTAAGAGATATATGTCTTATAAAAGCGCCATGATTATGATTATGTTATGATGGTCCACTTTCTTATAGATTGGGATCTGATTCTTAACTTTCAAAGAATAAATGTACATGAGTCTACTAATTCAAATATTAAAATAAAAAGCTATATCCTAAAGCAAATGTACATGTAAAACTATAAAAAGGTGGGGGTGAAGAGAAAGTAGGTAGTACAGAAATGCACTTATACAACTAATTTAGATTCCATACTTGGCAGGACATATGGACCTGTGAGTCCTGTCATGAGTGACTCCTGAATACAGAGACAGAAGTAAAATTTGAATATAGCCAAATGGGTGTGTATCCAAAACCAACTAAGCAACTAAATATTCAAGAAGGGTGACTTATTCTGTTTTCAGCACAAATTTATTTTATATATAGTCACTCAAGAATTTCCAATCAAATAAAAATAAATATTTAAGCATCTAGGATTATAGCCCTTTGGTAAATTTCTGACCTGGTAATTGTGAGATCTTTAGTTAGATCCTCAATAACACATGCCCATATCTACACACCAAACACACATAGACAGATGAGAATAGTATCATGGGAATTCTGTGTAGGTTACTTGAATAACATTTTAGGACATCTACCAAGCTAAGTACACCTAAAAGTATTAGTCAACCATTTAAAATTTATGCATTGTTTGCAGTAATTTTCTCAAGTACATATTAAAATAAAGATATTTTCTCATTAGAGAAGACTTTTAAACAAAACACAATAAAAGCTTGACTTACTCTAAAGAAATATTTCTGGATACATTTCTATTTAAATTTTATGCCACATAAACCATGCTCAATTGTTCCTCACTTTTATCTGAAAAGTTATGTTCCAGGTCAGAATGTTAACATACATAAGTGAATTAGTTCTAGATTTATGCTGAGACTTGAACTTTCACAAAGCATATCATTTGAAAGGCAAGACCTGAAGCATAGAGAATTACAGAAGGAAATGCTTAAAAGTTCAAAGTCTAAGATGAATTTTACTGAAATGTGTTATATGAGCTCTAGCAGACTCCAACTACCTCCAAACTGACATTATTTTCATCACGGTGGGATATTGTTTTCACTTTCTTATAAAGTTAAGATTTTAATATAAATCACTTGAAATCTATAGAATTGTTCATATTATAAAACGGTTACATTTTGAATCCTGATAGTTATAGCAGTGTTATATTCTAGAAAAGAAAGTTGTCAAGAAATTAAAATCATTTGTGCTTACTCAAAATTTCATCCTTGAATAGTTTTTGTCAAAATAAAAGAATTATAAAACATTTACATTAGTGTAGTTTAGCTGAAAGTAGACTAATGTCATTTTATTTGTTATAGGAGACAGCATGATGGAACAATTTGTTATTCTTTATAGCTTTCACATTAAACCTAAAATTATAAAATTTGTATACAGTGAGATTCAGCATTTAATGTGACACTGTAAAGTATGAGTAAAAAGGTACATACATATCCCATTATGTGACATATTGTTTAATTTTATCTTAAACATTAAATTAAAATTTTCTGTTTACAAAAAGAAAACCCTAAAGTTCCTCAATTAAAGTAAGTTATGTAAATCAAAAGTGCATAATTTCTTTACTTAGATATGAACAACAACAATGATGGTCTTGTTCCTTTTCAAAAGAGAAGCATATATTTTTCTTTCCTTTTTAAATTGGAAGATTTTAAGTCTAGAAGTTTGCCCTTTGAAAATGGCATATTTCATGTACTCTAGTCTCTTAATGTGCCTGGCTATAATAGGTTTGATACCCATTATTGCTAGATATGAGGGAGGGCTTAAAGAGTGATAAATGAAATAGAGAGCAGAAGGTAGCTAATTGTAAAATTGATGTGCAGTAGTATAGTGATTCAGAATGCACTGTGAGTAAGAATCAGAAATTTTAGAACCATATTACATTTAGTGCCATGCCTTCAAACTACTTTTCACTTTAAACAAAGGACAATTTGCCTTGTAGGCAGCCAACCTTGGCTTTATAATTGTACCATATATGTTCCTCTAAGAACCATTAGGAATGACATAGAACCAGGAATAAGCTCACCAAAAAAAAAAAAAAAAAAAAGAAAGAAAAACAAAAAATACCCAAAACAACTAAGAACAAAAATAAAAGAAAATCCTACAGTGAGTTATTTTTAATTTGGCTATCATAATAATAAACAAAATATTTTGAATTATTAGAGAACCACATTTACTGACAAAAGAAAAGCATAAACCAAAGAAATTATATCTATTTTCACAATGATGGACTATATCTATGTACCCAGCAACCAAATTAGTATTAAACAGATTATCATATTTAAAACAAGTTCTCAGGGCCAGAGCAGTGGCACAGCAGTAGGACATTTGCCTTGCACATGGCTGATCTAGAACTGACTTCACTTCCATTCCCTGGCAACCCATATGGTCCCCCAAGCCAGGAGCTATTTCTGAGTGCATATCCAGTAGTACCCCCAGAGAATCACCAGGTATGGCCCCAAAACCAAAATAAATAAATAAAACAAATTCTCATGCTAGTTTCTGTTAAAAATCTACATAATTTCAAAAAGTATTCTAATTTCTATTATTGAGTTTTAGTTTAACATATTCAAGAAGTGTTAATTAAAATCTAGGTACTCACACTGTTCTTAAACTAAATATCTAAATTAGTTCCAGAGAGATGAAACTGGGGTTAAGTTGCTTTTCTTGCATAGGCCTGACCTGGATTTGATTCTGAGCACTGTCAGGAGTAATCCATAAATGAGGAGTTATATATATATCGCTTTATTTTATATTATTTTATTCATTGTATTGTATATAATATTCCCTGAATATTGAAAATGAATTTTGAAAAAGAGTTCATAAACTTAAATAATTTCTAGGAGATTCAGGTTATGCCTTAAAATTACTTAACACTTCCCAAGCATTTAAGAAGCACTGAAATGCATTCTTGACACTCATGGTCCAAAATCACCACCGCTCTTGCCTCCAAATCCCTGTAGAACCTTGAGATGAAGAACTGAACTGGGAAAGGAAGAGTTGTCCCCCACTGCCAATTGTGACCCAGACTTTGAGAACCTTTGGGACAGACCTAAATCCCCCTCCAAAAATTATGTTTTTTGTTATATTCTTCATAAGAATTTAGTCTTGGGAAAAATTGTTTTAAATAGTCTTTTGTAGTCCCAGAGTGGTAAACTCCTTGGTTATTAATTCTACTGCTTTGGTCGTCTTGTTTTTCTGAAGACAACCTAGAACAGAAGTCTAGGATTAGAGGATGTAGCTCAGTAGTCAGTGCTCTCTTTTGTGTGTGTGAGTTTCTGTTCTCTCCCTGGCATTGCAAAATAAAACAACACAGGAACAAAACACAGACTCCAAAAATCTATGCTAATCCTGTATAAGTAAGATTCAAAAAATAAGTCTTGTCTTCTTTGCTTTGATCATCATTTGAAATATCAGCTCTTATTTTTTAGCATTCCATCTGTTGTTTAAACTCTTTGAAATCTCACTCTAGTATTCATAGTTAACTGCTCAATTAATTTTAAAGTAGCATTTGGATTTGTGCCTTTTCACTTCTTTTCCAGTCTCCTTAAATTTCCATATTCTCTGATGTTTTTCCCTTGAGTTTAATTCTCCTACCTAAGTATTGGGCTGTGTTCTAAGAGAAGAAATAATCCCGTCTAGTGCCAGCATGTGAATCCTTAATGTATAGTATAAATTTAACCCAGTCTATTACTTCTATTTACCACCCCCATTCACCGACACACACATACACACATAGTGCCTTAAATTAATTTTTAATTAAAAACAGTTACAAGATCTGAAAAGATAGTGCTGAAGGTAAAGCAATTGCCTTCCATCCTTGGCATTCCTTAGAGTCCCCATGCACTGCCAGGAGCAATTCCTGTGTGCAGAGCCAGGAGTAAATGCTGAGTAACAGGGGGTAAGACTCTCAATCTCCCTGTTCAAAAAAAAATTCAATGGAATATTTTTTTCTGACGTATTAGTTCCATAAAATATACTGCTCAATGAGCTAAAATTCATGTTATTTCATTATTTGAAAGATTAGGTGTACAGAAAGTATATTCTTAGCACTTGGTCTGAGTTGCTGCCAAAGTTGCAAGTGCATGGTTAATTTAGTAAACAAACTAGTATATTACTTCAAAATGCAAAATGTTGGCTGCCTCTGCCCCTCCCCCAGCTGCATCTGAGAGGTTTCCAGGGAAGGCATAAGGTAGGAGACCTTCCACCGCCTCTGCCCCTCCCCCGGCCACGTCTTTGAGTTTTCTGGGGCAGCATTCCCCAGGGGACTCTCCGCTGCCTCTGCTTTGCCCCTAACCACGTCTCTGAGGTCTCCGATGCCCCTGCTGGGATGGGCTAGGAACGACAGAGGTTTCCGGCAGAGGCCTGGAATAGGCGGAGCTCTGCTGACTTCCAGGTAGGAGAGGAGGGCAAAGATCCCAGTAGATATAGACAGATTCCTGAAAAATTACAATCTTCCGAGACTGGAAAAGGAAGACCTAGAAAGCCTAAACAGACCAATCACTTCAGAGGAAATTGATGCTGTAATTAAGAAACTCCATAAGAACAAAAGTCCAGGACCAGATGGATTTACAGGTGAATTCTACCAAACATTCTGAGAAGACTTACTACCACTTTTCCACAGGCTCTTTCAAACCATCGAAAAAAACAGGAATCCTCCCCAACTCCTTTTATTAGGCTAATATCATACTCATTTCCAAAGATGGCAAAGACACCACCAAAAAAGAAAACTACAGATCAATCTCACTAATAAACATAGATGCAAAGATACTCAACAAAATCTTAGCAAACTGAATCCAGCACTTCATCAAAAAGACCATACACCATAACCAAGTGGGTTTTATTCCAGGAATGCAAGGTTGGTTCAACATAAGCAAATCAATCAACATCATACATCACATCAACAACAAGAAAGACAAAAACCACATGATCATATCAATCAATGCAGAGAAGGCATTTGACAAAATTTAACACCCTTTCATGTTGAAGACACTCAGCAAAATAGGGTTAGAAGGAACCTTCCTCAAGATAGTTACAGCAATCAATAAAAAGCCCACAACCAACATTATCCTTAATGGCAAAAAACTAGAAGCATTTCCACTAAGGTCTGGAACTAGACAAGGCTGTGCACTCAACCACTCTTATTTAATATAATCTTAGAAGTCCTTGCAATAGCAATCCAACAACAGAAGGGAATCAAAGGAATCCAAATTGGGAAAGAGGAACTCAAACTATCTCTTTTTGCAGAAAATATGATTTATATATATATATATATATATATATATATATATATATATATATATATATATATATATTGAAAACCCTAAAGAGTCCACAGTAAAATTCCTAGAAACAATTAACCATTACAGCAAAGTGGCTGGCTACAATGTCAATAAACAAAAGACAGTAGTTTTTCTCTATACAAATAAAGAAGCTGAGGAGAGAGAGATTAAAAATACAATTTCATTTAAAATAGTTTCAAAATATATTAAGTACCTAGGAACCAACCTTACAAGGGAGGTGAAGGACCTATACCAGGGAAATTTCAAAACACTTCAGAAAGAAATTGAAGAGGATCTAAGGAAATGGAAGAACATCCCATGCTCATGGGTAGGTAGAATCAACATAATCAAAATGACTATCCTACCCAAACTTCTATATAGATTCAATGCAATCCCCATCCAAATCCAGGTATCATTCTTTAAAGACCTAGAGCAATCAATCATAAAATTTATCTGGAACCACAAAAGACCCTGGATAGCTAAACAGATACTGAAAAACAAGAAGCTGGGTGGCATCTTTTTACCTAACCTGAAACTATACTATAAAGCCATAGTGATCAAAACAGCATGGTACTAGAACAAAAACAGAGCCTCAGACCAGTGGGTTAGAACAAAATTTCCAGACATAAACCCTCAGATATACAGTCAAATAATATTTGACAATAAAGCCAAGAACTTGAAATGGAATAAAGAAAGTCTCTTCAACAAATGGTGTTGATACAACTGGAAAACCGTCTTTAGAAACTGAAAATTGACCCATACCTCACTCCTTATACAAAAGTCAACTCAAAATGGATTAAAGACCTTGAAATTAGATCAGAAACCATAAAGTTTATTGATGAAAAATAGGTAGAACACTCTAAGACCTATATATTAAAAAAGTCTTTGAGGGTGTAACACCAATGCCAAGGATTTTAGCATCAAACATAAACAAATGGGACTACATCAAACAAAGAAGCTTCTGCATGGCAAAGAAACCCAACTTAAAACAAGAAGGCAGCTAACTAAATGGGAAAAATATTTCCACACTCAACACACCTGATAAAGTGCTGATAGCCAGAATATACAAAGCACTCAGTAAGCTGAGTTTCCCCTGACCAAATAAAGCCATAGAAAAATGGAGAGATGAAATGAATAGACACTTCTCCAAAGAAGATCGAAAGATGGCCAACAAACACAGGAAAACATGCCCACCTTCACTCATCAATCGAGAAATCCAACTCAAGACAACAATGAGGTACCACTTTACACCAGTGAGGATGGCTCAAATAAAAAATGACGGGAACAATCTCTGTTGGAGAGGATGCAGTATGAAAGGAACACTCATCCACTGCTAGTGGGAATGCCCCCTATTCCAATACATATGAAGAACAGTCTGGAGAGTGCTCAAGGAACTCATAATTGAGCTGCCATTTGATCCAGCAATTGCTCTCTTAGGTATCTACCCCAAGTTGGAAGAACATTTATCCCAAAGTTTGTGTGCACCCCACTATTTATCGCAGCACTCAGTATAACAGCCAAGTCTTGGAACCAACCTCGATGTCCAACAACAGATGAGTGGATCACTAAGATGTGGTATCTATACACAATGGAATACTACATGGCAGTCAGAAATGATACAATCACAGACTTTGCAGCAACGTGGATGGACCTAGAACATATTATGTTAAACAAAACAAGCTAGGATTCGAAAAATAAACACAGAATGATAGCACTATTCTGAAGTACCCAGAATATACACCAGATATACAACCAATACCCCACGATTAAATAACAGGGTGTAAAAGGATAGAAACCTCAAACACTGTACTAATCACCATATACTGGGGAGTAGAGTCCAAAACAAAGAGAAGAGAAACAACACAAAGCCCGACTACACATTATATCATAAAGAAACCAGCAACAGCAGAAACAGCAGCGATGAGAGAACAGGTATGTAATTATTGTTTTACTACTAAGGCCCATAATAATTTACTAGGGATCTTATACAGGATTACAGGCAAAGATTATGATGGGAAACTACTGAGTCCAACGGAAACATTTCAAAACATTATGTTTGAATGCTGTAACCTTACCACATTTAAAATAACCTCTCAGTTTTTCTGTCCATAGGGGTTCCTGGATACAAAGTGTGAACATCCTACGGTGGTACCTTGGTGCTCAGTCACACAAGGCACCTTACTCTGCTTGAGTCATGAAAATGGCCGGATAAAACTCTTTAACATACCCTTTATCTCTAGATTATGCCTAGGACCTGAAGCACATGACCAGCCAGATCACTGAAGCAACAACCATGACCTACAGACTTTTACCACAGGGCCTAAGCATCGAACACATTCAACCAAACTAACATGCCCTTGGTCTTATACCCTCTCTTCTCATTACTTCGTATTTTTGTTGTTGTCATTTGATTGTTGATTTGTTTTGTTTTGTTTTTCCTATTCTTTCTTCTTGTCTTCCTCTTCTTCCACCTTCTCCTCCTCACTATAATCAATCCAATCTATGTCAAATAAAAACCACACAGCTACCTCCTCTATAGGAAAGGAAAGCTGACATATAGTGTGCTGCGAACAATACTGCTAGGGTAAACACCTATATAGATAGACCGCACTAACACAATGCTCATTACTCGAATCCTATACATATCCAAAAGTGATCTATTAGTTTTCTTTCCTTACAAGTACTATACTTAGTACTCAGCGCACTTCTTGCCCTCCTCACCTCTCTATATTATAATATACACCTAAGTTAACTTCTATATGTTTATATGTGTGCAGGAGCATACAGAGATAGGAATCCTCCTTAAGGGACAAAACTAAACCACAAATAACCCATACTTATACCCTATATAACCCCTTCCATATACTATTCCCTCTCCCTCCTCCAGAAATCCGACTATCCCTTCACCCCTCAATCCTACCCCCAATATCTCCACCACATTATAACTCTTCACCCTCAGTTCTTAACCCATTAGGCATCAAGACCGACCTCCTACCCCAACGAGGCAGTACCTACTACTCAAGTGAAGAGACACCCACTCAAACTCTCACCTCGTTCCTGGCAAGAAAATACAACCAAAACCCTGACTGAACCATGCAATGTGGCCCTTCTAATCACCTACCCCTAATATGGACTGTGGCTTGATACCAGAACTAGCTCCAAAGAACCCCCACGGCAAGAACTCTACCCAAGACCTCCCTGCCTGGACCCCAAACCTCACAAGGAAATTTCAAAATACAATGGGGAAGCCTATACTTTCATTATAAACATAGACCTATATAACACTACCCAAATGTTTCTCCCCAAATGTAATCTCCTGTATTGCTTTCTCCCTTTTTCTTTGCTTTTTTAATTTTTTCTTTTCTTTTTTATTCTATTTCGTTTTTTGTTTGTTTTGTTTTGTTTTTGTTTGGTTTAGTTTTTGTTTTATGATTTGATATGTTTTTGCTTCTTTTGGGTCACTCCTGGCAACACTCGGAGGTTGCTCCTGGTTCTATGCTCAGAGATGGCCCCTGGTGGCCATGGGGGACCATATGGGATGCCAGGATCTGAGTCACCATCCTTCTGCAGGAAGGACAGACACCTTGTCTCCATGCTATCTCTCCTGGCCCCACTTTACTCCCTTAATTGCATCTTTTATTTAATCATTTTTTTTAAAAGAAACTTTTTTTTCTTTAGATATGTGTGAGCATATATATTCTTAGTTTTTGTCTGGTGTGTGTTTTCTTCTCTCTCCACCCCCAAATCCACCAGCAATATAATGTAGCACCACTTCTTCCTGCAAAGGCATATTAAACAAAGGGGAAATTTTACATGTAAAAACAAGCTCTTATCTACTAGGGATAAGAATTCATACTTGTTTACAACACAGGGACATCTCCCACCCTGAACGTATGTCATGTGGAAACAACTCAGACTCCAGGAAACTAGACACCAACCATCCGGCCTTGACTCCTGGATCCCAGACATAGAAACGACAAAGTACTCCACAACAGCTCCAGGAGCCAAATCCCCTCCAGGGCATTCATAATGCTGCTCTGACACCAACATGCACCAGTTCTAAATTGATAACCTGACAATGAGAAAATGGGGACAACTTGATCTAAGAGCAAGTTGTCCTTCCTCATCAGCCAAAGATAAGACAAAAAATCAGAAAGCATGTCACCCTTCGATCTGTGCAAATGCCAAGATTGCTATATACAGTTGACTGGTTGTTACAATCAGGACTGGACAGTACGCATCTAGGGATCAACAACAACAGCAGCAACAAAAAGCTCTAGCCTAGCTTTTGGTCTTCAATCTGCTCAACAAACAAGATCTCCAATTCCAGAGGTCTGACTCTGAGACAAATGCAACTGAACGGGGCTTCTGGAAACATAATGAAAGACTTTATCCCAAGCTTCATCCTAGGAGCAACATAATGACCAAGACCACTAACTACAGAATATGGATTAAAACGACACTGAAGAAGCAGAACTGCTAGAATCACAAAGAAAGACTTCATCATAAGCTCCATTCCTTGTGCTACACAGTCACCAAGATCTCTAGATACAGAGGTCTGATTTTACCATCCAAGACGAAGCAGAAGTCTTCCATACACCACGAAAGCACCAAGGGGAGAGTAAATGATCATGCAAGGAGTCTATAGTTAATCCCATGACAGTATATTTCAGGGATGGAGAAACCCTGTATCTCCTAGTTCAAGGGAATTCCCTCTATAATATTCCCAATAGTTACTGTGCCTATGCAGGAAGAAAAAGAAAAAAAAGGCACAAAATAATCATTTTTCCACATATAAATTCATTGATTGATTTTTATAGACGTCTTTATTTTGGTGTAGATATTGAAGTTGATGTCTCCAATTTTATTTTATTTTATTTTATATTTTATTTTATTTTATCTTTCTCTTTATTTTTGTACCCCGGCATGGTTTGATTTCAGAACTGAGACTATTGTCTGGTGCTTGTCTTTATTGCTGTAGAGCTCACTGGATATTTAATTTGATATCTCTTTTTGTATTGATGTGGTGTTTCAATTACCTTTTTCATGTCCTCGCTCAAACTGAGGTTGAAAGCCTCTAGAAAGACTCTGCCATTTTTAGCTTATTTTATTTATTTTATTTTTTATTTTTCCTTATTTTTTTATTTTTTCTTATTTTTTACTCCATGCTATTGCTTTTCTTAAAACAAAACCACATAACTCGAATTATTAAGCTCCACCTCTCAAATAGAGGGGGAAATAAGAGAGGGTACCAGGACCAAACAGATATATGATCATTAATAGTAAGCTAGACAAAGAGGGGACCACCAACTCTAGCAGCCCGGAGTGGTGGTGGTGAGGGATATGGCTGCAGGAAGGCAATGGGGGAGGACAAATTTGTTGATGGGTATTCCCCTGTTTCAGTGTTAATATGTACCTAAAATACTACTGTAAAAGATATGTAACCCATTATGATCAAAATAAAAAATGTAAAATGTTTTCAAAGTAAAAACTGATCTTTGATAGGAGATATAAATTCAAAGAAGTGACTTTTTGGGGACATTTGTAGAACAAATATTTATCAGATAAAAGTGAATAGAAAGTGCATTTCAAAGTTGCAGGTTGTATTTATGTGAGTAAAATGTTTATCTCACAGAGAAGCTCAAATAGAAGACAGTGACTTACTATAGTGATAAAAATAAAATTAATAAAAAATAAGTATGGGTATGTCTTTAGTTCTTTGTATAAATAATTGCCAAAATTGTGTTTTACAATAAAATATAAGAAAATGAGGTTTTAATCAAGCTATTGTTATTTGTTGCAGTATGAAGCTAGTATTTTGGATAAAATATGAAATAGATTTTATTCTCAAAGCATGATAGAAAAATTAAAAAGGTGAGGAATTAATATTTACAATAGTGCACAAATTTGCAAAATCAGGATACATTTTTGAGAAGTAGAACATTGAGGGGCCAGATCAATTACACAGTGGTAGGGCATTTGATTTGTACATGGCCTACATGGGCAGAACCATGTTTGATTCCTGGCATCCCATATTGTCCCCGAGCCTGCCAGAAGAGATTTCTGGGTGCAGAACTAGGAGTAACCCCTGAAAACCTCCAGGTATGGACCAAAACCAAAAATAAAATAAAATAAAAAAATTATTGTTCCCACATCTGCTATTAGTAGTAATGTTGTGTGATAAGATTCTATGGAAATTCTTGGGCCGGGCGGTGGCGCTGGAGGTAAGGTGCCTGCCTTGCCTGCGCTAGCCTAGGACGGACCGCGGTTCGATCCCCCGGCGTCCCATATGGTCCCCCAAGCCAGGAGCGACTTCTGAGTGCATAGCCAGGAGTAACCCCTGAGCGTCAAATGGGTGTGGCCCAAAAAAAAAAAAAAAAAAAAAGATTCTATGGAAATTCTTAAAAATGAGAACAAATTTTTTTCAACAGAACTATATAACTTTAATTATCTTGTTCTGCCTCATAAATTGAGGAAAAAAGAAGTGATGGTACCAGAGGCAAACAGCCTCATGAACATTGAGTGTAAATAAAATTGATCATAACTGAATACCAAACCCAAAGTCAATGACAATAAAATCAAGATTCCCAATCTAGAAGCCAGAGAGATAGCACAGAGAGAACGTTTGCCTTGAAAGCAGCCGACCGAAGATGGTTCGAATCCCGGCATCCATTATGGTCCCTGTGTCTGCCAGAAGCAATTTCTGAGCATAGAGCCAGGTGTAATCCCTGAGCCCCGCCGGGTGTGCCCCCCCCCCAAAGAAAGATTCCCAATCTATAGCAAGCTATACACAACAGGGACCATTACACTAGTTACACTAGCAGTCCATGGGGCATAGGGTAGAGATATGGATGGATGCATGTTGGGAACAGGGGTGGAAGGAGTATAATACTGGTGGTGGGAATGGCCCTAACTTACTGTTATTATGTACCTTAAATTTTACTGTGAAAGACTTGTAATTCACATCAGTCGCAATAAAAACTATTAAAATATTTAAAATTGAGAAAAGAGTTTCAATATTATCCAGAAATCTTATTTCTTGGTGTCTACTACCAAAACATAAAAAAATAATGTAAAAAAATAAATATACATTTTGTTCACTTCATCCTTGAATACACACCCAAAAGATGGATATGATCCAAATGCTCAATGGCAGATGAATGGATAAAAAAATATTGTATGTATGTGTGAGTGTGTTTGTATATATGTGTGTGTGTGTGTGTATATATATATATAAAGAGGGAGTTATATACATATTCTCTTAGCAATAGCAAAATTTGAAATCTTGTAGATCACAGCATTTTGGACAGAATTGGAGGGAATCATGTTAAGCAAATTCAGAGGGATAAGGACAAATATGTGGAATATAATATAAATTTGTGGAATATAAACAAGGCAAAACTAAAAAGGAATCAGGTAACAGAAGACTCTTGATATTGGAACACAGAACTGAAAATGCCAAGAAATAATGATTGGAATTGGGTGGGGGATTGAGGGTTCAGGTGATGAGGCATACTGGTGATAATATAAGGACAAGGTGTTCAGTAGAGAGGTGAATTAGTTGTTTACACAAAAACCATAAACTTCAACATTATTGAAATATGATGACCCAAACTATAACAGTGAAGTAAAAATAAAAGTGAATTTGTCCAGTGATGTGTTTATGACCTAAGAGGGGATTTAGACATTGGCAGAGCGATGCTAAAACTGATTAAATTTTGGTAAATAATAAAATAAAATTTTATTTTATTCTTTAAAATCAATAGTTATAGTGACTTATAACAGACATTATTTTCCTAATAGCTACTACATTTTCTATATTTTATAAACATAATTTATTAAATAACATGCAGCCAACTATTTTGAATAAAATATAGCTATAAAAATAGAACTAGAAACCAGTCTAATTGCCTTTCTAAATAAAAAACCACTGTATTTTTATAATTTTCATATACCATTTTAAAAATACAGCTAGTCTATAACTTTCAGAAACCTATTTTTTCTCAAAATGTAGCTATTTCTAAAATTATGATTCCTAAGTAATTTATATATACCTATTTTTTTTGCTGAAAGATTTAATAAATACAAGATAAGCAATATTCACTGCACTCTATGTACAACTACAATTAATTTAAATCACAGTTATATGGTTTAACAATAGTATTTTTGTTTGTTTGTTTAATTTTGGCCTCACCAGGGGGCAATCAGGGCTCAATCCTGGCTCTGCATTCAGATATCATTCCTGGCTTGGGGGATCATATGAAATACCAGGGATTGAACCTGCATCTGTCCTGGGTCAGCTGCATGCAAGGCAAATGCTCTATCCCTGTGCTTCCACTCCAGCCCACTTAACAATAGTTAATGTCATTTTTTTTTGCTAATAAGATGTTCTTAAATTTTATTCTCAACTTGTCATCATCCTTTTACTTTCCTACTTATTTCTTCTCTTTTAATCCATCTATTAAAACAAATATGTGGGGCCGGAGAGATAGCATGGAGGTAAGGCGTTTGCCTTTCATGCAGAAGGACAGTGGTTTGAATCCCAGTATCCCATATGGTCCCCTGTGCCTGCCGGGGCGATTTCTGAGCATGGAGCCAAATGTAACTCCTGAGCACTGTCAGATGTGACCCAAGGACCAAAATAAATAAATAAATAAATAAATAAATAAATAAATAAATAAATAAATAAAAACAAAAAAAACCAAATATGTATAAAGCAACTCATTTAAACATTTCTTTCTTTTATTTTAGATTATATATAGATTTATTGCCCAATTTTGAAACAATATAGTTGGTGATACTAAAATAATTAGATCAATTTAATTCTTTCTAATATTTGTAATATTTATAGCTGTATAATAAATTTTATTTGTATTTTGCATTGTTATTTTTCTATTTCAATATTAATCTAATATTTTTTGCTTAAGCATACTACAATAAACATAAGCAATTTTATACTTCAGACATATCATGCCATGACAATGCCCAGCTTGACATTTTGTATAGCCCTATCATTGTTAACAATAATCAGAATACAATGCATGTTTTACTCATACTTAGAATTTTTCCTTAGACTATAATTAAATCTCTACTGTATGTTAAAGCCATTTTATTTTTCTTACTTGCATAGAAAAGAAAGCAAATTTGTAAAATTTTATTATTGTGTTTTTTTTCTTTATATAGTAAAATAATTTAATTTTTAAGTAAATTTTCACAAATGTGTACATTATTTAAACTTCTAATCTTAATTTCCAACATGCATATATATATATTTGCGTAGAAGCAAGTGGGGTTATAGAATTAACATTAAAGTGTAAATTCCATATTTGATGAACATGTTTCATCATTAATTTTGCTAACTTTTATCATAAGACAATGAGCAACTCACAAGTGTATAGTAAGTGACACCTGAATGTCTCCTTAGAGTTCATATTTTATTTAAAAATAAATGAGAAAATTTTGGTTAATCTCAGTGTATTGAAAACTTTGAAGATATTGTTGCATACATTTACTAAAACATAAAGATATGTAGGGAAATGAGGTATAAGTTAAGATTCCTCTCACTGAGAACTTGCTATCATTGTCAGGATGTGATCTCTCTCTCTCTCTCTCTCTCTCTCTCTCTCTCTCTCTCTCTCTCTCTCTCTCTCTCTCTCTCTCTCTCTCTCTCTCTCTCTCTCTCTCTCTCTCTCTCTGTTAACATATATCTGACTTTGGCACTGGGGTAAGTAGGACACTGGCCTTGCACCACCAACCAAAATGGTCTCTTGAGCACTGCCATGAGTAAACCCTGATCAAAAAGCCAGGAGTAAGTCCTAAGCACAGCTGGGTTTAGGAAGTCCAACCTCTATTTTTATCCCCTTTGTCATCATTACCTGTCACATACTATACTCAATTTCTCTTAAAGTTTCCTAAAATTAGGGGGTTTGCTCCTGTTTTTGTTTGAACATACTCACAATGCCAATCAAGTTAATATCATGGTCTCATTACTATATTTTAATTAATGTTGGCATAGTTTTAATTATATTTCAGCGCTATTGATATTTTTCATGTTAATCTTCTCCCATCCTTGTTGAAAGCCTTTAATGCTAGTACATATACTGCTTGGTTGAATTCACAATGTTTGTCTCGTTTCTATTATGTTATTATTAATGATATGGTTACAGATTATTGGATAAAATCTCTCCATGCCCTTTCATAGCACTTTTCACTTTCGACATTGTAATAATTATACTTTATATATGCTCATCCTCGCATAGGGTTTTAAATTGGAAGACAGATACATTAGCTGCTTTGATGGGACCACATCTATTTTGTACCTTATCGGAAGTGTAGCCTGATTATGTGACTTGTTTGGACCATTAAGCAGGTGCAGCAGTGAAGCGGCTGGTTTCTGGTAAATGCTTTAATAGCTAGTATACTCATCAGTATGGTCCCATCCTTCAGTGACAGTAAATGTGGAAACATACTGAGTTGAAAATGGTATTTTTGTTTGTTTTGTTTTTAGAAATAATTGTTTCTTTCATTTTAAAAAATGTTCTTGTTTCTCTGTAAAGACATGAAAAATTAGCATAGTAAATTCTAAAAATACACAATAAAAAACTGCTAGATTAGAATATTGGAAAAGCATTTGTGTTTTTAGTAGTGTATATTTTGAGGGCTTACCAACTCGTGTGATAATCCAAAAGACTTAACTAATAATTATTACTTGGGGGGTCATCTCAGTACTCCTATAGAGTTTTATAACAAACTATTAGTCTTCCTTGAAACTCCTTTATTCTTCATTATAAGGACATTAGCATCCACAGAGTAAACTCATACCCAATAGAAGTACTAAGTTGTCTTGGTTGTAGAAAGTTTGTCATTTATTCTCTACTCCAAACTTAAAACATCCTTCCTTCCTTCCTTCCTTCCTTCCTTCCTTCCTTCCTTCCTTCCTTCCTTCCTTCCTTCCTTCCTTCCTTCCTTCCTTCCCTCCCTCCCTCCCTCCTTCCTTCCTTCCTTTCTTCCTTCCTTCCCTCCCTCCCTCCTTCCTTCCTTCCTTCCTTCCTTCCTTCCTTCCTTCCTTCCCTCCCTCCCTCCCTCCTTCCTTCCTTCCTTCCTTCCTTCCTTCCTTCCTTCCTTCCCTCCCTCCTTCCTTCCTTCCTTCCTTCCTTCCTTCCTTCCTTCCTTCCTTCCTTCCTTCCTTCCTTCCTTCCTTCCTTCCTTCCTTCCTTCCTTCCTTCCTTCCTTCCTTCCTTCTTCCTTTCTTCCTGCACACCCATCTGTTCTCAGAGCTATGTCCTGGTTCTTTGTTCACAGATCACTCCAATCGTTCTCAGGAGACCACATGTGGTTCCAGGGATCAAATCTGAATTGGCCACAACAAGGAAAAATCCCAATAATACTTAAAAGTTTTTAAGTGTTTCTTTGGTAAAGTATTTTCTTATGTAAAATGCATATATAACATATGGTCTCAACAAAGTCTGAGCAAAAGTTGCTGGGTGGGACTTTTGCACAAGCTACTTGAAGGAGGAGAGCTTCAGTTTGACCTCTCATTTAAATGTCTACATTTTGCACTTCACTGGCGCTTTTTCTGGCTACCTGCCTGAAGCACAGATGGAATGACCAGAAGGGAAGCAGCCAGATTACAACTGTGCAAGAAAATAATCATATGCTAAAAATGGCAGAGAATGATGGATACACCATGCCTGAACTACTTTTTCTTGTACTTACTATTACATTATGAAATACAACTCTTCTGTTGTTAAAATATATTGCTGTAATCCCACAATGTGCAGCTCAGTGTGTCATTTGAGAGAAAATCATCAAAATCTTTACATCTTTATAATATGTCACTTATCTTTCATTTCTTACATATACAGTAAGAACAGTTTAATTACAGTTCTAGTTTTGGTTTAAGAAGCAGTTTTAGTTTTTAAAAAACCCTGCATAATAATTTTAAAATATAAATTTGTTAAAATAATAGTCTTTAGCTAGAACATGTAGGGGCAGTCTCCAATGGTTGTGTTTTTGTGTCAAGTTTTCCCACTGAATTGGTATGTAAAACTATTGAAGGTTTCTAAGAATACGTAAGTAATTTCATCCTCGCCAAAAACTTTTAACACATTACTAAGTTTATTTTGCCAATAATTATGATGCTTATTACCATATTTTATAATAAATATTCAGTAATGTGTACATTCATGATTTTATTATATCTTGATATAACATATTTCTAGAGTCTAAATTTGTCCTGATTAGATAAGATTAATTTTATTTTTGCAAAATTCTTGAAAATTAAAAAAAATAATTTTGTGAAATTAAAATTTACAAAGAGCGGTGGCACTAGAGGTAAGGCTTCTTTCACCTAGCAAGCACTAGCCTAGGACAAACAGCGATTGATCCCCTGGCGTCCCATATGGTCTCCCAAGCCAGTGGCGATTTCTGACGGCATAGCCAGGAGAAACCCCTGAGCATCACCGGGTGTGGCCCGAGGAATAAAAAAAAATGTATAAAGAATTTTTTTAGGAAAATAAATTATTTCTTCTACAGAGTATCTGAAATATTATCTTAACTGAATGTGCTATTACAAAAGAGTGGTTAATTTTCTCTAAATCCAGAACTGTGTTTGCCATGTGAGTGATACTGCCCTTCCTAGAGGTGAGACACTGGGACAATCCAGGGAAGCAACAGAAGCCTCTGAACATTTGGTCTACTTTCTGTTTGTTCCCTTAACGAATGTAAATGTTCACAATAGTGCTAATTTTTTTTTTTCCTAAAAAAAGGGGCAGTAGGCCAACCGTTTGATTCTCAGGGGTTACTCCTGGCTAAGCGCTCAGAAATTGCCCCTGGCTTGGGGGAACCATATGGGACGCGGGGGGATCGAACCTCGGCCCTACCTTGGCTAGTGCTTGCAAGGCATCTTACCTCTAGCGCCACCTTGCCATCCTCAAAATCTGCGTTCTTAACAGTACAAGTTAAGGAAATTATCAAGGAGAAATAAGGCACATACAATATCATTTACTTGACACAAAAATACTTAGCATGCTCTACCACCTCTTACTTATTTGTTTTTTGTAGTTTATTTATTCGTTTATTTATTTATGCTTCAGAACCACACTCAGTGATGCTCAGGGCCTTACTCTTGGCTTTTCTCTCGGGGATCACTCTTAGTTGTCTCAGGGGAACATATGGAGTGCTAGGAGTTAAATTCCAAAGGGCTACATTTCATGTAAGCATTCTACCCTCTACACTATCTCTCCAGAAATCACAATTTCCTGTTAATATTCTTTTTTTTTTCTTAATCACACCCGTTGACTCTCAGGGGCTACTCCTGGCTATGATCTCAGAAATCGCTCCTGACTTGGGGAACCATATGGGACACCAGGGACCGAACGGAGGTCTGTCTTGGGTCAGCCGCATACAAGGCAAGCACACTACAGCTGCTCTACGGCTCAGTCTCCTATAGTTAACATTCATTTTGGACTAGGAAATGAATACATTTCTTAGTTATTTGTATGTAGCTCAGCTTAAGTTATTGTATGTATTATTACTGTTTTTCTTGAACTTGAATGGAACAGAAAATATGTGAAAATGAATAATCCACTTCATTTTTTTGGATAATTTATGGCAACAGGAGAATTTGTATTAAAGTATTGCCATATATCACACATGTGACTATTTCTAGCCATCTGGAAGCTGGATTAATAGTTACATCAATTTCATTTTTAATTTTAATAAACTACAAATTTATTTGGTGAGTTGTAAAATATGGGATCTTCTGTGGTAGCTTGCTTCTATTTTATTAGTTGTATCTGCTATAGAAGAAGCTACTCTGTTGGAAGTTTGAAAGGGTCCGGAAAGTCCTGCAGGAGAGACACAGACTAGAATTCTTTGGCAAATTGCACTGAATTTGTGGATACCAACTTTTAGGGATTATTCTTTAAATTTTACTAACTTTTATTTATATACTTCTACCCATGCTTTATTACCACTATCCCACTATCCTACTATTTGTTTCATTACCACTGTCACCTTAACTTATAGCTTGTTTTGCTTTGTTTGTTTTTATTTTGGGGCCCAGGGGTTACTCCTTGCTCTGCACTGAGAAATTGCTCCTGGCAGGCTTGAGGGACCATACTGGATGCCAGGGGATCGAACTCGGTTCTGTCCTGGGTCATCTGCATGCAAGCCAAATGCCCTGCCACTGTGCTATTACTCCAGCCCTTTAACTTACAACTTTATGTTAAAATATTAAATTAGTTTTATATAAAATTGGCATTTGAAAAGTTCTACATCTCTGCTTCAATATTCTACATACTCACTTTAACATACTTAACAGCTTTTCCTTGAATAAAAAAGTATTATTTGTAAATAGATGTTGTTTCACTTTTCTAGATTTCTAACAAATATAATTTCTAGATAAGTTACAAATCTAAAAAGATATGATTTTGCTACTTACTCTTAGAATGAAAAACTTATTATTATATCAGTGAAGAATAAATACTGTTTATATCTAAAACTACATTTTCAAAAGCTTTAATCTGTGCTAATCAAGAAATAAGATTTTATGTATTTATTCCTTGCTCTATGTTCTTTTTACTTGCATTTGATCATAATAAGTGGTAAGTAGAACAACAGATGAGTGGCTCATGAAGATGTACAGATATACAACGGAATAATACATAGCTGTAAGCATTGATGCAATCATGCAATTTGCGGCAACATGGACGGTACTGGAAGATATGTTAAATGAAGCAATCCAGAAGAAGAACTGCAGAATAATATCACTTATATGAAGTATTAGAAAAACTGCATGAAAAAATGCAATGGTTCAAATGAAAGTTGTCTCTAAACACACAGGGACCCAGAGTACAGCAAGGAGAAGGAAAGAAATTGAGTGAAGAAGGATAAACACAATATGAAAGGATGGGTGGGGACCAGGAGCCAAGCAGTATTAGATTCATTGGTGAAAATTAAAACAAATGATTAAGAGAAAGGATAGAACAAAAAAATCAAAGCCAAAATCAACAACAATGAAACCAGGAGACTCAAACTTAACTTCAAATGAGCCTGTTGTTCTGTTATATACCTGTTATAAAGGCTGAGGGGCAAAAGGTGGTGGTTGGGTTATTCTCTGGGAACATTGGTGGTGGGAAGTTGACACTAGTGGTGGGATTAGCCCTGATTCACTCTGTACCTGAAACCCAATTATGAAGAACTTTGTAAATGACAATGGGTTCAAAAATTTTTTAAAAATTTAAAACATTTTTAAAATTTTAAAATTTTAAAAAGGGAGTATCTATTGAGTTGAGAGATAAGGAGAATAATTTCAACCACAAAAATGAAAATTTAAGCTTATCAAATAAATAATACAATGTATAATAAAGAGATTTTATAATGACCAGAGAGATAGTTATGACGCTAACATCATATGTGGCAAATTTCAGTTTAATCCCTACTACTGCATATGGTTCCTCTAGCGCCACCAGGAGTAAATTCTCTCAGTATTGCTGGTTGAGGCCCAAAAACCACCCTGAATATAAGAATGCCTACATATTTATGAATAGAGTATATATGTATATAGGTATGTGTATATATAGAGGGCTATGTAATTAATTATATGTGATTTTTTCAAAGACGCCTCACTTTTCTGTTACTGGCTTTTCATATATTCATATTATTCATATATTTATAAAGTGGGAAACACTTTAAATAGGTCAAGTTTGCTGAGAATTAAATTAAGTAGAATTGATTTTAGGCCACTTCTGGCCTTAAGAAATTCTGCCTGAAGTTTCTTGCAAACTGATGCTCTCATTTTACTCTTCTGCACCCATATCATATCAGCAGCTCTACAGAGAGCCACACAGATCAAATCAGAGATTGATGAGGGGTTGAAGTCAGGTGACTCAGCTGGCTTCAGTTCTGACCAGCAACTTTAGCAGCAAGTTCCAGACACTGCACTAGAACCACCAGGGAAGGCCATGTTTGGAGTCCTGACCTTGGAAATTGCGTGAAATATTTACACCTAAGGTTTGAAGTAATGTGTTGCATAGTTAAATATGTTTAATACAATAAATACAAATTTGATACAAAATATATTCACATGTATGTGGACATATATATTTAGATTCAACTTTGAGAAAAGATCATCACAGTAAATGATTTCATTGCAGTAAGAGTGTTGAGGTCCTTAATTTAAAAGATAAATGTCTGCTGCCATCTATTGGTTATTTTGATATATTGCAGAATTATTTAGCAGTATTTATTTTTAGGGTGTGTATATTTATGATATACAAAAGTATATTTCAAACTCTTGGATGCCTAATAAAATAAAATATGTGATAACTTACATTATTTAATTATAGGATAACTTATATTATAAAATATTTATTGTGTAAAAGTTAAAAAAAACTTTTTTTGGGGGGGTTACACCCAACAGCACTCGGAGGCTACCCCTGGCTCCACGGTCAGAAATCGCTCCTGGCAGGCTCAGAAACCATATGGGATGCTGAGTTTAGTACCACCGTCCTTTTGTATGCAAGGCAAACGCCCTACCTCCATGCTATCTCTCCGGCTCCCTTAAAATCTTTTTTACTGCTTAGTTGATATTTTAATTTTGGTTTGCTTAAATCAAACTTTTTTAAATTAATTTAGTTATTTACAATGGTTTTCAGGTTTCATCAAACAGTTTTTTTTCAAAGATAAAGTTGTTCCTGAATGAATTAGTCATATAATGTACAACCTACAGCAGTGCACATTCCCACTAACCATGTTCCCAGTTCTTTCTCACATGCCCTGATGCCTCTCCCTTTCCTGTCTATACACTTTTCTTTTCTCTCTTTTTTGACATATATATGTATGTATATATATATATATAATTCTATATATATTTATATTTATCTTCTTTTCCCTTATTTATTTTCCTTTTAAACACTTTGGTTTGCAGAACTGTGCATATTTCCCACCACCAATGTATCCAGCTTCCCTCTCCTCCACCCTCCCTCTACCTGCCTCTGGGGCAGGCATTTTACATCTCTCTTCTTTTTTGACATGGTGGTTTGCACTACTGTTAATTTAGTGCAGATCACTTTATCCCCTTTTAGGACCCAGTTCTTTTCCAGAGTGATCCATCCCAACCATCTCCGTCACTGTAGATCATTTACTTCCCTAACTACATTCACCACTCTTTGTGGCAAGCTTATTACCATGGACTGGTTTTCCCAGTCCTCATCTCTTACCACTACTATTATTTTTCATATTAATGAGTGTGATTATTCTATGATTTTCCCTCTCTGACACATTTCACTTAGCAAAATAATCTCTATATCACTCAACTGATGACATTCAAAAATGCTTATATTCTATATCATCAAGTTATTGTAGTTTCATCTTATAACTTCTATTTCTTTTATACTGTGCATTCTCTGTCACATTATGAGCTATTGTTTCATGTAAATAGTTATACTAATAATTAGTTTATGAAAATACATAGTTGAATGCAATAATTGAATCTCCATAACTGTGGAGATTCATAACAGTTATAAAACTGTTCATAATTGAGTTTCAGTCATGCAGTGTACAATACCCTTCATCAGTGCACATTTCCCTCCACCAAAGTCTCCAGTTTCCTTTCTGCCCTCTCCCAAACTCTCTTCCCTGCCTGCCTCTATTAAAGATATTTTTATTCTCTCACTCTTTCTCCTCTTACACTCTCTCTATTTTTTCTTTTAGACACTGTGGTTTGGAATATCATTAGCAAACGTCTATCATGAATACCACTTTATCTCCGTTCAAAACCCAGTTCTTGCCCAAAGTGACCATTTCCAACTACCATTGTCTTAATGATCCATCCTCTACCCTAAGTGCTCTACCCAAATATTGCAGCAAATTTCCTACCATGAACTGTTCCTCTTGGCCCTCCTCTATTATCTCTTGATATTATTGACAGACTATCTCTATTTTATTTATTTAACAAATAGTATTATCATTCTGTGTTTATGCCTCTCCCTCTGACTCATTTCACTAATATTAAAATACTACATTTCTATCCACATATAAGCAAATTTTATAACTTCATTTTCCTAACAGCTGCATAGTATTCCACCATGTAGCTGTTATATGGACAGGCAGAAAGTTCATTTGAAAGTAATAAAGATAATCAAAACAGTACTAAATGCAGCATAAACTGCTAACATTTATTCTTTTGTTACATTGGATATTTTAATCTATAAATATTTCAGACACAATAACTAGTCATTAAAGAAAATTCTTTGATGTATTATTTTCATGCTAAGTTTGTTAATTACTAAAAACAGTTTTACAGGTAGTATATTGGTGTTTGCATAATGTAAGAAAAAATTAAAAACATAAAACACTTTAAAACACTTTATTAGTACTTTTTAATCCTGTTTCCTACTCAATATATAATTTACTTGCTTCTTTCTGTATTGATGACAGAAAACAAAACTCTTTTATGTGAGAATTTATTTTTATAACCCAAATCACACAGTGTAACACATTATTTTCCGATTGTTTCTATTTAATGCTGGAGATGAGATAGAACTAGTGAAGTATAAATGGGAGTATGATTAAAAGGAAATTTATGAGAACTCAGTTGTCATTATCTCATATTTTTAATTGCTACAGACTTAAAATAATTTCTTAATGCACAATTAAAGGATAGCTTCACTGACCACTGTTTGACAAGTGTTGGATATAGAGAACCACCCAGGAAGAAAATGCCGTCCCATTTCAAATTTATCTTGACTTTGTTAGCAAATATTTTTCTAGAAAAAGTTTTTAAAACTATATGATCTTTATAAACTAGTGTTATGAACCCATGAAAAAAAGTTATTTAGTAGGGTTTATTTTGAAATTATCAATTAGCAAATGGCATTATATATATATATATAGTTTTCTGGCTACTACTCAATGTCAAAGCCTATCTTGGTGATACTGGGTGTTACTCCTCACAGTACTCAAGGAACCAGCCTGGAATTCAAACTAGGCCTTATAAATGCAAAGCACACTAAAGTATCTCATTGAGCTAACTCCTGAGCTATCATGTGTGGGATTTTTTTTTTCGTTTGATATTTTAAGAATTCTTATATGTGACAATTTTACTTCAATCCATCTATTATTGCATTTGTAAATATAATAGTCAAATTTTATTCTTGTAAGGTTAGCTATGGGAAAACTGTCAGGGCACTATTTCTTATTTCTGCAAATGGCAGGAATAATTCTTTAGTCTAACTTTCAATAAGTTAACATTAAATATAAAAGAAGAAGAGTCATAGAATGATATAATGTTTCTATTAGCACTGACCTTGGTGACTTGGAACTGTAATTTTTTTTTTATTTCCTAGTTTGCTGTCAATGTTAAATAAGTGAGCACAACACTCCCAACTTGTTGACATTCAGCAATCAAATTCCTACAAAACACCTTTCCCTTCTTAATCTATTTTGGTTCCTGAGAGAAAATAGGAAATCTTTACATGGAAAGGGCCCTTTCTTATGTCAAACACTACATGACAATTATATCTAGGAAAAAATGTGAAGTTTCTTCTTAAAACCACAATTAATAAAGTTGTAGTAATAAGAATTCATATTAAAACAACTATGTCATATTAAATATGTCATATTAAATATTATTGGCATATAAATATGTCAATATATATTGTTATATATAACATATAATATATATATATATTGTTATAAAACAATATATGTCATATTAAAACCATTCTCTATAAGGGAAATTGTGCCTTTCATATTGTATCTCAGCAGTTGCTATTTCTATATAGGTAATTATATAGGTAATTACATACAGTCTTTTTTGCTATTTATTTTCAAAAGCAAAATAATAATTTTGCTGCCTCTAGCTTTCCTTTATTTTTTGTGCTTTTACATGCATCATGCAGCAATAGTTTATTTTCCTCAATCTTAATGTTTTCAAAACATAGAAGGTCATTTAATGTTAATAAATTATGTTCACACGGCAAAGGGAAAGGCATTTACTTTGAATTATTAGATCATGTTTATCCAAGTCACATTCAGATGCGGTCCTTTCCACAAGTCATTGACAATTTTAGATAAATGAGATAATGCATTTCTATGAATACAAGGAAAGTCAATTCACCAGAGGCTAGAGTGAAGCATCATGGGGAAATTCATTTTCCTTGCCTATTGCCCTTCATTAAAAACAATGAGGAACTGAGATCATTAAAGAGCTATTTGAGAATTAAAGGGGAAAATAACAGTGTTACCAATAAAGCAAGTCTTTAAGAATAATAGGATAAATAATATAGTGATAAATAAACCTATTTCTACAGACCCACTAAACCTTAACTCTTAACCCAGGATTCTTGTAAGATATTTAACAGGACACTACTGCTAAGTAACTGAAATATTTTTAAGCTCTTTTCAATTCAGAATTATATTAGACATTATTAACCTAGAAAATTACTTTAAATTCTTTATGCGTATTAACTGTCGCATGCATACACAGACACTGACACCCTCTCACATACTTTTCAGGAAGTAAACCCTGTAAAAGGGTAAACCATGAAAAAGTAAAACCTTGAAAAAGGAATTATCAAAACAATTTTCAATATTACCATTTAATCTTAAGCAGTATAATAAATAATATGTATTTTATAATTTCAAATCACAAGGGAATAACAAGAATTATATTATATAAGGTTTATATCTATCTTAATAAATTGAAAATTTCTCTTTCATTATAAAACACATTTCAGTCTAAAAAGAAAGTTTGAGAGTTGATAGCTTTAATATTATTCTGTCTACAAATTGCTCTTTTAGCTCAGATTATAGTAATAAGGATTTAGTTTAAATTTAAGTAATTTATCTGTTCTTGTATAGTTTTAAAGCACCATAAAATGATTGAAGACTGCCAAAAATTGAATCTAAATCATAAAATACAGTCCTTTTCTGCACATGTATATTTGTATCTTTCAAGTTTAAGCATGACACGACTGATGTTATACATGGGTAAATTATCCAGCACTATGGCAAATAGGCCTGCTGAGTTTGGAAATGAAGGAACTCAATGACAACGAAGCAAAGAAGCAACACAGAGTAGAAGAGGAACGTAGTCATTTGAGTTAGTTCCTCTAATAATGTTTTTAAGTATGTTACAGAATCATTTAAGAGGGATATTAATCATAGTGACTAAAGTGTATATAATTGGTCAAAATATACAAAACTGTTTAAATAAGATCTACCTGATTAAAAAACAAGTCTCAGAAGTAATCATCTTATTTTTATATTGCATACAAAAAGGCAAAACTAAAGTATCTGCACTTAAAATGTTCATATCAATGTCCTAGGAATACAAAGAGAGCAGGTCAGTATTATAAAAAAAGAATAATAAAATTGTAGTATAGTGATTGATTGCCTAGGAAGAATTTCTGGGCAGGATGGGAGGGATACACAAGTTGTGCTCAGGAGGCCTGGAAGATCCTTCCTAAAACACAGACAAGTGTTTCAATTTTAGGGCTCAGGGGTTCTGAGAACACTGGAGCCACCAACTGGGATGAGTGAGGCTCATGTGGTGCTCAGGATCAATTTAGGTTTGCCCACATGAAAAAAACATGTATCTTAACTATTGAACTATCTCTTCATTGTCTGAAAAGAATAAATTTTCTCTTTTCTTACCTTTTTTCGCTTCCCTTTCTTATTTAAAGAAAAATTATCTATCTCTTCTCACATACCCTATGTGCTTAAGCCAATTCTCTTTCAAGTGTTCTTTGTATTAATACTTAAATTTATAATTAAGGACACTAGAATAAATTGTTCTAAAGTTATTTGCTAAATTCTGAATCAAATAAATATTAAGTATGACTGAAACTCAACCACAATTATGTTTGTAATCAAGGTGTTTAAATAAAAATATTAATTAAAATAAATAAATATTAAGTTAAGATGAAACAAAACATAGTAAGAATGAGAATTAGGGTCTGGAGTGATAGTGAAGTAATTAAGTTTCTTGTCATGTATGCTGCTGACCATATTCAATTCCTTGGCACCTCACAGTCCTCTAAGTCCAGTCATAAATTATCCTTGAGCACAAAGCTAGCATTAACTTCTGTAGAACTACCAGATATATCTTAAAAATCAAAATTTAAATTTAAAAGAATTAATCCTCGTTATTTCAGAGATTTTTAAATATGTATATTGACACACATATAAACCATATGCTTAAGTACATTTAAAGAGAATCTGTGTTTTGATACTAAGTTTAATATTAAATCTGTGTTTTAATACTGGAATTTTTCAGAGATACATATTTTCCTACTGATTTTCCTTTTATAAAAACAGTTGAAGAATATCCTTACTGGGTTTTTTAGTTCCTTGGCAATTTTTGATATCCTATTATGAAAAATATGCAATTTTATCAATGTAAATGGAATATTTGAAAATTAGATAAAGATGCTGAAAATAGAAAGGACCTCTCAGGACCAGTCTTTCTTGAACCCAGTAGATTATGTACTGAAATGGACATAATCTTTATATCTTCAGTTCATGGAGAAGATAAGTGTCATTTATCTTCTATTCATGAAGGAAAAGATCAGCAGTGTTAGAGTTCAACTTTTTATTATAAAGACAAACATGCTATGTCATTTGAAGCAAACTCCAAACCAAACACCAAAAGATAAAGGGCTATTTAAATTCTGGATATATCAGAGAGAAAAGAGTCTAAAATCTTTTACAAAGTCAAACATAAACTTCATATTATGGTTTAAAACTTTAGACAAAATGTTTAACTGGCTTCTTTTATTCTTCTTATCTTTTGGACACTTTAGTGTTTTTATATATTTACTTTAAACGAGCCAGTGTGATTTACAGATTTTTTCGTAGAGTTCAATTATACAATGTTCCAATACCATTGCCACAAGTGTCATCTTTCTCCCCTCAAAGAGTATTTCCAGGGTCCTTCCCATTTCCTGAAATTTTTTGTCAGTCACATTCTTTTTATTTGGTTATTATAGTTTGAAGCTCATAGATGTAGTTATTTAGTCTAAATTTTTAGATATACCTGTACACTATCAGTGTTTTACAATCCTCTAGCCCTTGACCATAGAGCCCCCTCTCCATCTCTTTTTACTACCCATTCAATACATTTTCTTCCCTATTCTCATTTTTATAATCCAAAATTCAGATTAATTTAGGTTGCCTTCCCCTCCTCCATTTGAAACCTTGAATTCCTTGTCCTGTTATTCTGGATACCTCAGATAAGTGAGACAATCTGGTATTTGTCCTTTTTCTGACTTAATGTACTTACTATGATGCCCTCCGGGTATACACCATTGTTCATTGCAGTACTTAACACAACCTGAGTAAAACAACAAATGATTGGCATATATATGAATGAATAAATGTGTGGCATGTATATGAATGAAAGTGTGTGTATATATATAAACACAATAAAAGACTACATAACAGCAAGGAATGATAAATTATGCAACCTGGTGATATTTTATTGGACTAGAGTATGTCATGTTAAATGAAGTATTATTTAATTATTAATCTACATGAGAAAATTCTCAAGCTCATAATATTGGTAGTTAATAAAACAAATACTCATAATTTATACTGTAACTATTGCTAAATTTGTAGCACTTGTTTATCTTTTTCTCTCCATATATATGAGTATGTTATTTGAACTATACTAAAATTTTTCTGGGAATCTTAGTACTGGAAGTGCTTGCTATAGCGATCCCTATCTAGGGAATCCAGATAGGAAAGGAAGATGTCAAGCTCTCATTGTTTGCAGATGACATGATACTCTACTTAGAAAACCCTAAAGACTCTGCCAAAAAGCTTCTAGAAACAATAGACTCATATAGCAATTTTGCTAACTTCATATTATGTCAATAGTGTGAAGCATTATTTTTCCTGCACTCTCTGAATTAGGTAAATTATAAGAAGTTGTTTTTTCCAGGCCTGGGGGGGGTGCGGAACTTGGGTAACCCCAGCACCCCTCTACCACCTTGCTACAGATCTCCAGGGCTTCCCCGGCACCACATGCTTGGGCAAGCTGTGAGTTGGGCCCCTTAGCGAAGCTTGAATACCCTAGGCTTTCCCCCATTATCCATTCGGCTCCTTAAGGAGGGTCTGGGTGGGGCTCTGAACTTCTGGCTTCCCAGCTTCTTGAAGTCACTGGTAATCTCTTTTTAGTCTATATTTTCAAAATTCTGCCAATCCATGAGCAGGGTAAGTGTTTCCATTTCCTTGTGTTCTCTCTTATTTCTTGGAGCAGGGCTTTATAGTTTTTTTTTGTTTGTTTTTGTTTTTGTTTTTGTTTTTTGTATAGGTCCTTCATGTCTTTGGTCAAGTTGACTCCAAGGAATTTGAGTTTGTGTCGCACTAATGTGAATGGGATTGCCTTCTTGACGTCCTTCTCTTCCCTATCATTATTGGTGTATAAAAAGGTCATTGATTTCTGTGTGTTAATTTTGTAGCCTGCCACCTTGCTATATGAGTCTATTGTTTCTAGAAACTTTTTGGCAGAGTCTTTAGGGTTTTCTAAGTAGAGTATCATGTCATCTGCAAACAATGAGAGCTTGCCATCTTCCTTTCCTATCTGGATTCCCTAGATAGGGATCGCTATAGCAAGCACTTCCAGTGCTATGTTGAAGAGGAGTGGTGAGAGCGGACAGCCTGGTCTTGTCCCAGAATTTATAGGAAAGGCTTTTAGTTTTTCTCCATTGAGGATAATATTTGCCATTGGCTTGTGGTAGATTGTTTCAACTAGATTGAGAAAGGTTCCTTTAATTCTCATCTTGCTGAGAGTTTTTATCAATAATGGGTGTTGGACGTTATCAAATGCTTTCTCTGTGACTTTTGATATGATTATGTGATTTTTATTTTTCTACTTGTTGATGTTGTGTATGATGTTGATAGATTTACAGATGTTAAACCATCCTTTCATTTCTGGGATGAAATCTATTTGGTCGTAATGTATGATCTTGATGATGCATTGGATCCTATTTGCCAGGATTTTGTTGAAGATCTTTAAATCTGCATTCATCAGGGATATTGGTCTGTAATTTTCTTTTTTGGCAGTGTCTCTGTCTGGTTTTGGTATCAAGGTGAGGTTGGCTTCATAAAAGCTGTTTGGGAGTGTTCCCGTTTTTAAATTTCATGGAAGAGCTTGTCTAGGATTGGTAGTAGCTCCTCTTGAAAGATTTGAAATAATTCATTAGGAAATCCATCTGGGGCTGGGTTTTTTTTTTTTTTGGTCAGATGTTTGATTACAGTTTCCAATTTCCTCAGTAGTGATGGGGTATTTAAATATGTTACATCCTCCTTACTTAAATGTGGAAGGTTATAAGTGTCCAAGAATTTTTCCATCTCTTCTAGGTACTCATGTTTAGTAGCATAAAGTTTCTCAAAGTAATCTCTGAATACCCTTTGGATCTCTACAATATCTGTCGTGATCTCCCCTTTTTCATTTCTAATACGGGTTATCAGATTTCTCTCTCTCTCCTTCTTTGTGAGTTTTGCCAATGGTCTATCAATCTTGTTTATTTTTTCAAAGAACCAACTTCTGCTTTCGTTGATCTTTTGGATTGTTTTTGCTTTTCCACTTCATTGATTTCTGCTTTCAACTTTGTTTCTTTCCTTCTGACTCCCTATTTTTGGTTCCTTTTTTTGGTCATTTTCTAAAAGAGCTGTGTCATTAAGTTATTCAGGTATTCCCCTTCTTCCTTTCTGATGTGTGCTTGTAGAGCTATAAATTTTCCACTCAGGACCGCTTTTGCTGTGTCCCATAGACTCTGTCAGTTTGTGTCTTCATTATTATTTGTTTCCAGGAAAGTTTTGATTTCCTTTTTTATTTCATCTCGGACCCACTGGTTGTTCAGTAGCAGGGTGTTTAATTTCCAAATTTTAAAGTTTTTCTTCTGTGTCCCTTTGTAGTTCACATCTAATTTCAGAGCCTTGTGGTCAGCAAAGGTAGCCTGCAAGATTTCTATCCTCTTGATTTTATGAAGGTATGTTTTATGTGTCAGCATGTACTCTATCCTGGAGAATGACTCATGTACATTGGAGAATGTGTATCCAGGTTTTTTGGGATGGCATTTCCTATATATATCTACTAGTCCTCTTTCTTCCAGTACTCTTTTTAGGGCTACTATAGTTTTGTTGGGTTTCAGTCTGGTTGACCTATCAAGTGTTGATAGTGTTGATAGGGCCGTGTTGAGGTCTCTCACAATTATTGGGTTATTATTGATTTCTTCTTTCAGATTTGTCAGTAGCTGTATTAGATAATTTGCTGGTCTCTCATTAGATGCATATATGTTTAGTAGTCTGATTTCTTCCTGTTGCACATATCCCTTGATTAGTACATAGTGTCCATCTTTGTCCCTTACCACTTTTCTGAGTTTAAAGTTGGTGTCATCAGATATAAATATGGCCACCCCAGCTTTTTTGAGGGTGTTGTTTGCTTGGATGATTTTTCCTCCAGCCTTTGATTTTGAGTCTATGTTTGTTCTGACTATTCAGGTGTGTTTCTTGTAGGCAGCAGAAGGTTGGATTCATCTTTTTGACCCATTTTGCCACTCTGTCTTTTAATTGCTGAATTTAGTCCATTGACATTGAGGGAGATGATTGTCATAGGATTTAATGTCATCTTTGTCGATAAGTTTGTTGGTCTCTCTTGTCTTAAAGTACAACTGTCAGTTTTTTTTAAGGCTGGTTTTTCATCTGTGAAGTTTCTGAGCTGTTGTTTATCCATGAAGCTATTTATACTTCCTTGAAACCTGAACGTGAGTCAGGCTGGGTGGAGTATTCTTGGTGAGGCATTCATTTCATTCAGTCTTGTCACAATATCCCACCAGTCTTCTGGCCTTGAGAGTTTCTTGTGACATGTATGCTGTAAGTCTTAGGGATGCTCCTTTGAATGTAATTTCCCTTTTTGATCTTGCTGCTTTCAGTATTCTATCTCTATCTGTGGGATTTGTCACTGTAACAAGGATGTGTCTTGGAGTGTTTTTCTTTGGGACTTTTTTAGCTGGTACTCTTCAGGCATGCAGGATTTGATTGCATGTAGCCCTTAACTCTGGGAGTATCTCTTTGATGATGTCTTTGACAGTTGATTCTTCCTGGAGATCTCCTACCTGGATCTCTGGGACTGCAATGATCTTTATGTTGTTTTTGTTGAGTTTATCAAAGACTTCTATTTTTATTTGTTTGCATTCCTTGAGTACTTTTTCCATTGCCTATTCGTTTGTTTGTCTTAAGATTCTTTTCCAATTTCTTCTGCTGTGTTGAGTTATTCTGCATCTCATCTTCCAGTACTCTGATTCTCTCATCAGCTGCTGTTATCCTGCTGGTGAGGCCATCCATTGAGTTTTTCAGTTCAGCTACCATGTTTTTCAGATCTTTTATTTCAGTTTGGAGTTTTATGATTTCTGTCTTTGTGTTCTGTTTAGATTGATCTATGCTTTCTTTGAGTTCTACAAACAGCTTCCATATTGCTATTTTAAGTTCCTTATCTGAGAGGTTAATCAGATGGTTGGAATTTTTTTAATTTGTGATGATTTATTGCTATGTATTTTTTATTCCTTTTTAATATAATTTTTATTTTTATCATAGTGGTCTACATATTGTTGACAATAATATTTTAGGTACATATTTACATAAAATCAGGGGATTTCCATCACCAATTTGTCCTCCCTATACCTCTGTTCTTGTCCTACCTCCCATATTTTCCTCCCTCACCCCTGGGGCTGCAAGAATATGTGGTCCCCTCTGTACCTAGCTTACTATTTACTAGTCTTATACTTGTTTGGTCTTTGTACCTCCCTTAATTTCCCCTCTAACTAGGAGGCAGGACTAGATATTTCAAGTTATGTGGTTTTGTTTGAAGAAGGGAAAAGTAATAAACTGGGGTAAAAATCAAATATGCCGAAAATGGGTGGAATCCTTCTAGAGGCTCTCATCATTGTTTTGAGAGACAAGGGGAAAAAGAAGGTGAAACACACCAACAGTACAATAAGAAATGTGAAATAAAATATGCATTGAGCACTCCAACAATAAAGGTAAGCAGTACAAAAAAAGCCATGGTCTTGAGATAAAAAAAAAACATGGCAGAGTACATAAAGAAAGAAAAGAAAAAAGGAAAAAAATAAATATAAATGGAGACAACTTCAATAACCACCCAAAACAAAGCAATCAACAAAAAGTAAATAGGTAAATAAAAAATAAAAATAAATAATATATAAAAATAAAAATGTTTTGTGCTTTTTACCTTTTTTCCCTCGTGCACAGGCACAGTAAATATTGTGGTCATTTGAAAAGGAATTCATTTGGCCTAAGAGATATGGCGTTTCTCCACCCTTGGAATATATTGTCATGGGATTAACTGTAGACTTCGTTCAGATTTATTTGCTCTCCCCTTGGTGCTTTCGTGGTGTTTGGAAGACTTCTGCTCCGTCCTGATTGATAAAATCAGACCTCTGTATCTAGAGATCTCATTATCTGCACAGATCCAGAAGTGGAACTTATGATGAAGTCTTTCTTTATGGTTCTAGAAGTTCTGTTCCCTCAGTGTCATTTTAATCTGTCTTCTGTGGTTGGTGGTCTTGGTCTTTGCGCTGATCCTAGGATGGAACCTAGGATAGCATCTTTCGTTGTGTTTCCAGAAGACCCAATCCATTGCACTTGTCTCAGCCAGACCTTTGGAACTAGAGATCATGGTTGTTGTCCAGGTCATAGCTCAAACTCTAGACTAGGGCTATTTTATTGGTTCCAGGATATATACAGTTCAGTCATGGTTCTAGCAGCCAGTCATCTGTAAATCATAATCTTGGCTTTTGGACAGACCAAAGGGTGACAAGTCTTCTGATTCTGTCTTATCGTTAGCTGGTGAGGTAGGATAAACTGCTCTTAGGTCAAGTTGTTCCCATTTTCCTCATTGTCAGGATATCATATTAGAGCTGTCACTTGTTGGTGCCCCAGCAGTATTAAGGATGTCCAGGATGGAATTTGTTTCCTGTAACTGTTGTGAAGAACTTTGTCATTTCTATATCTGGGATCCAGGGTTCAAGGCTGGATGGATGGTGTCTAATCACCCGGGGTCTAAGTTGGGTCCATGTGACATATTTTCAAGGTGGGAGATATCCTTGTATTGTAAACAAGTATGAGTTCTTACCCCCAGTATGTAAGAGCTTGTTTTTATATATAAGATTTCCCCCTTTTTTAGTGTGTCTTTGCAGGGAGAAATGGTGCTACATTATATTGTCAGTGCATTTGGGGGTGGAAAGAGAATAAAACAAATACAGGTCACACACCCAAAAAAGATAAAAATAGGAATAAAAATATATGTGCTCACATATGTATATGTAGACCAAAAATTTAAAATAATGAAATAACAAAGTAATTAAAGGAACAAAGTGATGCAAGAGACTACCTGACTTTTGGGGAAAAGCAGGTAAAGAGGTGGTGTAATACAGGTCTTATACTTATGATGAAAGTATAGGTTTCCCCATTGTCTTTTGAGATTTTCCTGTGGTGTGTAGGTTCCCAGGCACACACCCTGACCTTCTTGAGATTGGCAAAAGATTTGCGACAGGGAGGTCTTGGAAGAGTTCTTGCATTGGGGATACTTTTAGAGCTAATCAGGTTACAAGTAACAGTCGACGTTAGGGGGAGTTGGTAGGGAGGGCAGCACAGCATCAATCAGCAAGGGACTTGGTTGCCTTTTCTTGCAGGGGATGAGGTGTGGGTTTGTCTGGGTGTCCCTTCACTTGGGTGCTGGATAGTGGTTCCTTGGGGTAGGAGGTCAGTCTTGATGCCTAATGGTTTAAGAACTGAGTGTGAAGAGATTTAATGAGGTGGGAGGTCTGGATGGGATTGAGGGGTGAAGGGATAGTCAGATGTCCAAAAGGGAGAAAGGGAAAAGTATATGGAAGGGGTAGGAAAGAAGAAAAGAGAAAATACATTAAAAAGAAAAGGAGAAGAAAAAAGAACAGAAGAAAAGAAAAGAAAAAATAAAAAAGTAGTGAGAAGAGAGGGGAAAATAGCAAGGGAATGCTAGTTTGTTTGAACGTTTTCCATGAGTAGAGCCTGTAGTATAAGTCTGTAGGTCACAGTTGCTGCTTCGGTGGTCTGAGTGGTCACCAGCTTCAAATCCTAAAAGAAGGTATAACCTAGAGATAAAGTGTATGTTAAAGAGTTTTCTCGGGACATTCTCCTAGTGCAAGCTGGGTATAGTATCTCGTGTGACTGAGCCCCGAGATGCCATCTTAGTTTGTCCACCCTTTATATCCAAGAACGCCTGTGGACAGAAAAGCTGAAAGGTTATTTTAAATATAGTAATATTAAGGTATTAAAACATATTGTTATGGGATGTTTCCATTGGAGTCAGTGATTTTCCATGGTATGCTTTACCTGTGATCCTGTATAAGATCCCTAAGGGATTATTATGGGCCTTTGTAGTAGAAGGCTGATTACATACCTGTTCTTTCTATGCTGCTGTTTCTGCTGTTGCTGGTTTCTTTGTGGTAGTCAAGAGTTTGTGTTGTTCCTTTTTCATGTATTTTTGGGCACTGTTCCTGAGTATATGTTGACTGTTACAGTGTTTGGAGTTTCTACCCTGTTAAACCCTGTTATTTGATTGTTGAGTATTAGTTGTATATAAGGTGTATGTTCTAGGTGCTTCAGAAAAGTGCTATCATTCTGTGTTTATCTTTTGTCTTCTGACTTACTTCGTTTAACATAATATGTTCTAGGTCCATCCACATTGCTGCAAAGTGTGTGATTGCATCATTTCTGACTGCCATGTAGTATTCCATTGTGTATAGATACCACATCTTAATGATCCATTCATCTGTTGTTGGACATCGAGGTTGGTTCCAAGACTTGGCTATTATGCTGAGTGCTGCGATAAATAGTGGAGTGCACATGTACTTTGGAATGAATGTCTTTCCAACTTGGGAGTATATGCCTAGGAGAGCAATTGCGGGATCAAATGGCAGCTCAATTCTGAGTTCTTTGAGCACTCTCCAGACTGTTCTCCATAGGCGTTGGACTAGGGGGCATTCCCACCAGCAGTGGATAAGAGTTCCTTTCATACCGCATCCCGCCAACCGAGATTGTTCCCATTATTTTTGATGTGAGCCATCCTCACTGGTGTAAGGTGGTATCTCATTGTTATCTTGATTTGGATCGCCCTGATGATGATGAGTGAAGGTGAGCATGTTTCCATGTGTTTGTTGGCCATTCTTTGGTCTTCCTCAAAGAAGTGTCTATTCATTTCATCTCCCCATTTTTTATGGCTTTATTTGTTTTGGGGGGCTCAGCTTTCTGAGTGCTTTGTATGTTCTAGATATTAGCCCTTTATCTGATATGTTGGGTGTTAAGATTTTTTCCCCATTCTGTTAATTGTCTTCTTGTGTTAAGTAAGGTTTCTTTCGCCATGCAGAAGCTTTTTAGGTCATCCAAGCTATCATCTTCATTCTCTGTGCATGGTGTTTGCCTGCAAGGTTTCCCCATTGTCATGCTTGTAGTGTGGTTTTTCCTGCATGTTGTGGTGGGATTCATTGGTAAGAAAGATTGCGCGGCTGCAAAGCAAAGCGGAGTGGCCACACTCTTCTGCTGCCTCTAGTTGACAATTTTTGGGGGTGTGCTCCCTAGACCTCTGAGGAGACCTTCAGGTATTCAAGAAACACAGACTTGAAGTCCTCAGAGTGATCAAAGTCACAGCAGGGTGGAGCCTCCGCAGACCAGAGAGCTCAGCTTATTGGTTGGCTACCTCCACAGCCAGACTTTACTTATTGGGCAGCTTCAAAATGCAGTTTTTTGGGGGGTACGCTTATATTTATTTTATGTTGTGGGCATACATTTTTGCTTGGAATCTACCACAAACATATTAAAATCTTAGGTTAATTTCCAAAAGAGCAATAAAATCCTTTTTCTGAAACTAACAAATCTAAATACTTCATATAAAGCATAATTTTTCCCACAGATATGGCTACATAGATAAATGACCATGAATTTTGTAACACTTATTTAAGCTAATACAATAACAGCCAAATAGCACATGAGTAAATGTAAAATTTTTGAAAAATGTCCCTTTTTATATTTTTTACATTGCTCATTGATATTTACTTGACTTCTTTGAATTCAATAATTTTCTTGCACAAAGAATAGTATTCAACATTTAATACTTTCAGTAAAGAAACACCTAACCAGTTTTGCCTGAAACCAAATATTTCTATGAGGCTATTTTCTTCTCTTTACATTATATTGTAAATATATCTATATGAAAATGAAGATAAATGTTATGAAGATAAAATAAAAACCTACTTTAAAATGGTGAAAATAAAAACAATGGTTATTGACAAACAACTTTTATATTCTCTTTTTAAACACTTTCTCTGAGAAAAAAAACACACACTACGTAGTCTTAGGAAAGTTGTTTTATTGATTTATTTTATTTTATTATTTTTTTGTGGGTCACACCCAGCTCAATGTTCAGAAATCACTCCTGGCAGGCCTGGAGGACCACACGGAATGCTGGGATTCGAACCACCATCCTTCTGCATGCAAGGCAAATGTCCAACCTCCATGCTATCTCTCCGGCCAAACTGATTTCTTAATGTAGACCATTCATCCAGAGAGTAAGTACGGTGCTGCCATGAGTAAAGGACCCTGTTTATCTGTTTGTGCTGCTGAGACAAATCAAGGTGGTGTTGTGTATGTAAACATTTTCATGGGATTATTATGTTACTGATCCTACCCTGACTGGTGAATAAAGCTGTTACCTTCAGAAAAAAAAAGAAAGAAAAGTTGTTTTGATATATGGTCTATAGAATAACGTATCTATAATGTATCCAAGCTATGATAATAAAATGGATGAAGAAATAACAGCATTGTACTTCTGAAATATTTCTGAGTTTCTTTTATGACAACTTTTATATTAAAAATGTTTAAACTTAAAAATACATGTTTAAAACTTGTAGATTTGGGAAAAAGATTGCTCTAACATTGAAATGTAGTCCCCAGATAAGGCATTTACTACTATATTCTGCCAGGGGGAAAACGAAACTCAAATAATAAAACTACAACTAAGACAATTATGCTGGTCAGGCAGTCTCTAAGCAAGCCATTAGGTTTATTGGAAGTAGCAACTGTTGGCCTTTCAAAGGATGATTTAGGTTGACTTTATCAAAATAATGTCCATCTGATAAAAATATCAAGTTGTTGACACTTTGAGATTTGTTTAATTTTATTCGTTTGATTTTGAAAAGTGGAAATTATTACTGATTTGTTTACTTGCAAATATTCTCAACAATACAAGTTTCATGTTTCTTTAATAAACAGGAAATTATTAGTCTTAAAGTGTGGTAAGTTCTTGCATCTTGTGCCTGTTTTCCCTTTTGGTTTTCACATCACCAAAGCTGCAGGAGAGATTATTAAAATTTTGAATTCCAATAGAACTATCATGTATGTGAGATTAATTTTTTATCAGACAGCATTTTTTTAGTCTGAGCTTTGGATGGCAAGCAGAGTTTAATCCTGGTTTTGTCTTTGAATATTCTTTTGTTTGTATATTAAGAAAATGCCTATTTAAAAACATTTAAAATTTTAAAGAGCAATCGTAAAAGGAAGACTGATTAAAACAACAGGGATGAAAGAGAATTTCTAGAACCATTTAAAAAAAATCTCTCTCCAAGCCTTTGTCCTATGACCTATGCAAATAATGATATCTCTAACTACAGAGAAATGATTTCATCATCCACAACTAACCAGAAAGTTTACTGGCGCCATAAAAGAACTTGTGGAGTGAAAATGGGTAGGTATGGAGTCTGTAGTTGTTCTCATGGCATTATTCTTGAAGGGTGTTGAAACCCTGTATCTAGGCCAAGGGGATTCCCATTCTAATTTCCCCAGTATTTACTGTGCCTTTGCAACAACAAAGAAGAGAAGGAAGAAGAAGAAGAAGAAGACGAAGAAGAAGAAGAAGAAGAAGAAGAAGAAGAAGAAGAAGAAGAAGAAGAAGAAGAAGAAGAAGAAGAAGAAGAAGAAGAAGGAGAAGTAGGAGGAGGAGGAGGAGGAGGAGGAGGAGGAGAAGGAGGAGAAGAAGAAGAAGAAGAAGAAGAAGAAGAAGAAGAAGAAGAAGAAGAAGAAGAAGAAGAAGAAGAAGAAGAAGAAGAAAGAGAAGGAGAAGGAGAAGGAGAAAGAGAAGGAGAAAGAGAAGGAGAATAAGGAGGAGGAGGAACACAAACCTTAAATAGCTGGTTTAGGGGGGAAGTTGTTATTTGATTGATAGTTTTGGGGGGTTTTTGGTTTGGTTTGGTTATGTTTTCTTTTGTTTTGTTTTGGGGGGTTGTTCTTTTTGTTCTTGTACTTTTGTAATTAATGTCCTATTGTTTTTGTTTTTGTTTGTTTCTTGTTTGTTTTTTGCTTTTTTGTTTATTTTGCTTTGTGTTGTAATCCTTCTTTAATTTTTTATTTTTCTTTTTTAATCATGAGAATAAAGATGCAAAGAAAGTGGACAAGGTAAAGTTACAGTGGAAGGACAATCACCCATAACATAATTCTCAGAAGAGTCCCCTTGCTGATATCTTAACTTTGAAATTTCAGCCAAAGAACATTAAGATAAATAAAATAGTTTTACCCCATTCTATTGCTTTTCTTTCCCTCAAACAAAACCACATAACTCGAGTTATCTAGCTTAGTCTCTCAAATAGGGGGAGAAACAAGGGAGGGCACCAGGACCATACAGATGTATGATCACTGATAGTAAGCTAGACAAAGAGGGGACCACCTACTCTAGCAGCCCGGGGGGTGATGCTGGGGGATATGGGTTGCAGAAAGGGAACGAGAAAAGGGGGAGGACAAATTTGGTAGTGGGTATTTCCCTGATTCAATGTTAATATGTACCTGAAATACTAATGTGAAAGATATGTAAGCCACTATGATCAAAATAAAAATAAATAAATAAAACAAAACCTATGTACAATTACTTTGTCCCTCAAGTCCCCAGATTGTAATACATTATAATATTTCTTAGCAGCAAACAAAGCAATATAAAGCCATAAAACTTATGTAACTCCTTAAACATTAAGGGCATAGTATTTTTTTTACATTTCCATGCACATGCAAGTAGTTTAAGTTAACCTCAAAAGTTTAAGTGGGTTTTTGTTTAAGAATTAGAGTCAAAGGAGCACATTAAAAATGGTGTTAGAGTGGCAATTATTGTTTGCATAGGCCCACCAAAATATGAGGGACATGGAAAGGAATAACCTTGGCCTAAATACAAAGAGACCCTACCCCTGAAGTTTCCTGGCATAAGACCAACTCTAGGTCTTCTGGGTCTGTGTTCAAGGGATTTCCTAGATGTGCTCAGGGAACCTTATGAGATGCCAGGATCAAAGCCAACTTGGCCACATGCAAGGCAACAACCTACCAGCTGTGATATCTGTTTGCTATCCCTCTGTCTACACATTTTCTTATTTTATGGATCATCTGTAATTTCCCAAATTAAAAAAGTATATCAACTTTCTGAAGTGCAAAAATAACATCCATCTTCTCCATCTACTTCTGACCCACAGCCTGGTAAAGATATAGAAATATTTCTAAATATTTACCTATTACTCATTTATTTGTAAATATTTGTACAATATATTTTAGTCCCAAGAAGTTTGTAGATATTTATTATATTTATTTCATTATTATACATATTATTAGTTATATTAAACTTACCCTGTTTAAGTTATTTTGTTACTCCTCATCATGATTGAATCTAGACTAATGTATTTCTTTTATTTTCTTTTTTTGTTTGATAATTTTTATTGAGACCAATGTGAATTACAAATCTTTCACAGTTATCTTTAAGGTACATAGTAACAGTGAATTAGGAAAATTTCCACCACCCAAGATAACCTCTCTTCACCACTGTCCCCTGAATGCATCCATATCTCCACCCCTAGCCCCCAGGACTACCAATGTAACAGGTCCGTTTTGTTTATACCTTGTTGTAGTTTGGGTCTCTTAATTCTATTGCCGTTGACTTTGGGTTGGGTATTTAGGTCTCATCATTTTTTATTTTCACTCAATGCTCCTGAGACTGCTTTGCCCTTGCTACCATGCACTCCCCTCCCCTCAAGTTGTAGGAAGACATAGAAATATGAGGCAGAACAAGATGATTCATGTTTTATAGTTATGTTTTTTTTTAAGTAGGATCCCTGTCTAGAAGCTATAAATATAAATTTCAAAGAAAAAAATAGGGAGGGTATGGTCTGGCAAGTTTTTTTCTTCTCTTTTTGCATAGGTACAGTAAGTATTGGGGAAATTATCAAGGAAATTCCTTTAGCCTAAGAGATTAAGGGTGTATCTACTGTTGAAGCATACTATCATGAGACAAACTACAGGCTTTGGACATGTTCATTGTTGAATTACAAGGCCTTTGTTTATTGTGCCAGGGAATGTCCTGCTCAGTTGTGGTTGTCAAAGTTGTCTGTAATTGGAGATCTTGGTTTTTTACACAGATCTAGGATGAAGTCTAGGATAAAGTCTTTCTTATGATTCCAGAAATTTTGCTCAGTCATGGTTTTTGTAGTTATCTTCTGTAGTTAGTGATCTTTGTTTTTGTACAGATTAAAGGAAGAAGTGTCTTCTGATTTTATGTCACTGTTAGGTGATGAGGTAGAACAACCAGTGTTTAGATGAAGTTGTTTCTTCATTGACAAGAAGTCATATTTGTTTTTGTTTTTGTTGGGGGGGTGTCACCCAGAGGTGCTCAGGGGTTACTCCTGGCTCTGCTCTCAAAATAACTCCTGGCAGGCTCAGAGGACCATATGGTATGCTGGGAACTGGGGTCCATCTAGGTTAGCCATGTGTAAGGCAAACACCCTACTGCTGTGCAGAGCAATAGCTTTGGCCAACAGAATGTTGTATGAACCTGCCCTGGGTCTGGGCAAATTGGAACCAGAGTAGTATTAGGGACTCACTCAGTGGGGAGTTTAATTCCTGTGCTGTTGCCAGTTCTAAGGTTGGAATCTGGGGTTTGGGATTGGATGGTCAATGTTTGATCACATGAGTTCTAAGTAGAGTCCCTATGACATATGTTCAGGGTGGAAAGATCCCTTGTATTATAAAATTCATGAGTTCTTATTCCTAGTAGATAAGAGCTTCTTTTAATACATAAAATTTCCTCTTTTTATTATGCCTATGCATAATAAAGGGGGATGGAGGAGGTTACCTTTATACTTGAAAATAAAAGCACTAAGAGGTATACTTATTAAGAAGTTAAACAAACAAAGAAAATATAGATATCCCCATTATGTCTTTGAGATAGTTTTAGGAAAGGAAGAGATCCAGGGCACATTTTCATTCCCCCTTGTGGTCTTTGTGAGTCTTTTCTTTTATTTAAAGTTTTTTCAAAAATGTAAAATCAAATAATTTTATATAATCAACATTCAAATAAGCAGGCTATGCCTAAAATAGGTTTTGTGACATTTATTTCTTCTTTTTCTTTATTTTCTTGTTTCTTCTTTCGTTTTCTTTCATCTTTTTTCTTTTTCTTTCTTCTATTTTCTTTCTTATCTTTCCTTCTTCCTTTTGATTTTTCTTTTTTCTTGCTTTTTCTTTTTTCTTTCTTCTTTCTTTTGTTCTTTTTTCTTTCTCTTTCTTTTGTTCTTTCTTTCTCTTTCTCTTTCTTTTTTTTCCTTTTCTTTCTTCCTCCCTCCCTCCTTCCTTCCTTCCTATTCTTCTTTCTTTCTTTCTTTCTCTCTCTTTCTCTCTCTCTTCTCCTCTCTCTCTTTCTCTCACCTCTCTCTCTTTCTCTCTTCTTTCTCTCTCTCTCTTTTCTCCTTTCTTTCTCTCTTTCTCTCTCTTTCTCTCTCTTTCTTCTCCTTCCTTCCTTCTTTCTTTTCTTTCTTTTCTTACTCTCTTTCTTTCTTTCTTCTTTCTTTCTCTCTCTCTCTCTTCTTTCTTTCTTTTCTTTCTTTCTTTCTCTCTCTTTTCTCTCTCTTTCTTCTTTCTTTCTCTCTTTCTTTCTTTCTTTCTTTCTTCTTTCTTTCTTTCTCCTCTTTCTTTCTTTATTTCTTTCTTCTTTCTTTCTCTCTTTCTTTCTTTCTTTCTTTCTTCTTTCTTTCTTTCTTCTTTCTTCTTTTTCTTTCTTTCTTTCTTTCTTTCTTTCTTCTTTCTTTCTTTTTTCTTTCTTTCTTTCTTTCTTTCTTGCATTCTTTCTTCCTCTTTCTTTCTCTTTCTTTCTTTCTTCTTTCTTTCTTTCTTTCTTTCTTTCTTTCTTTCTTTCTTTTCTTTCTTTCTTTCTTTCTTTCTTTCTTTTTTCTTTTTCTTTTCTTTCTTTCTTTCTTTCTTTCTTTCTTTCTTTCTTTCTTTCTTTCTTTCTTTCTTTCTCTCTTTTCTCTCTTCACACCCAAATGTGATTAGTGCTTTCTCCTGGTTCTGTGCTTAGGGGTTTCAGCTCGCTATCTCAAAAGATCATAGGATGTATTGATGATCAAAGGAGATTCTGTACTATCTTTCCACCCCCATTACATCTTTCTTGCTTGTTTCTTATATAGAATTCAAATTTTCAGGACCATGGTGGGCATATTTGTTTTGCTAAGAGAACAACTAAATAATTTTGCTGTATTCTAAATGTATGCTGTCTGATTATAAAATCTGAATTAATATTTTCTAGGGGATAAGAACTTTGAGTTAATACATCCAAGGATATGAATTTCCACAATAACAGTTGCAGTTTTAAAAATTGTCGTCAAGAACAAGTTCATCATTCTAAGGAAGCAAACCCTAATTTAAGTAACTGAAGTGCAAATTGCTGTGCCAATAAATTTGTCTTTAAAATTCCTTCTGTCTCCCAAAATAGTTTAAGTCATTGCTATCAATTTATGCAAACTTGTAATATGGTGTAATATATATGTAATATTAGAAATATGAAACTAACAGATTATCTTCAGCCTCTCTGCCAGACAAGGAAATTATTGGGTTGTTGTTTTAAAGTTTTAGTTTGTATTACTTTAGGTTTTGGAATTACACCTGGTGATGCTCACAATTAACTAATGGCTCTATGCTCAGGGTACATAGTAAGTATAAAAGGTGCCATGGATTGATGTTAATTCTATACAAGGCAATCAATTTAATACTGTAATATCTCTCCAAAATATTTTTTTATTATTTTTTCTTTTTCCAGTTCTGCCTTTTTTACTTAAAGTGTTTTGTTTGTTTTTAAATATTTATTGTGGTCAAAGTGAATTACAATTATTTCACAGAAATATTTTGAGCACATAGTGACAATGAATGAGGAGCATTCCCACCACTAGTGTTGTCTTCCCTCCACCTCTAATCCCAACATGCATCCTATATCTCCCTCCTTTACCCTCCATAATGCTAATATATTTTTTCCATCTGGTACAGCATTTTGTAAATTGGGTATCAATTCTGTTGTCATTGACTATAGGGTTGGTGTTCAAGTCTGATCATTTTTTTATTTCCACTAAATGTTCATTCGACTGGTCTTGGTACCATCCATTTTCCTTACTCAAATTGTGAGACTGAACAAGTTAATTCCAGTAATGTGATTCTGTTTGTGATATACAAAAAGATAAAGTAGAATAAAACAAAAACAAAAGCAAAAGGAGAAAAAGAAAAAGAAAAAAAAGGATTACACCTTTCTTGATCTGGACACCAGCTCTAGCTGGCATGGGGTTTGGGGCGACCCCATGTTGAAGGCCTTCTCCCTAACTCGGGTATACTGGGAGCCTTAATAGGCCCCCAGCCATCCCCTCTTTGGCCCCCAGCCTCCAGGCCTTCCCGGGGTGGCAGCCCAGGTGGCCAAACAAGGTGGGTGTCGGGTAGTCCCTCCTGAATGGGGCCCCAAGCTTTCCCCGCACTTCCCCCAGCACTAGGGTGGGAAGGGCAAGGGCACAGGGTGGAGAGCGGATAGATCCTGGCTTCCGGCTCTCTACTGATCCTTTCTTGATCTGGAGGACAACTCTAGCCGGCATGGGGTTTGGGGAGACTCCATGTCAAAGGCATTCTCCCTAACTTGGGTGTGCTGGGAGCCTTGATAGCCCCCCAGCCGTCCACTTTTCGGCACCCAGCCTCCACGCCTTCCCAGGATGACAGCCCAGATGGCCAGACAAGGTGGGTGCTAAGTGGTCTTTCCTGGATGGGGTCCCAAGCTTTCCCCACCCTTCCCCCAGCACTAGGGTGGGAAGGGCACAGGGTGGAGGGCGGGCAGATCCTGGCTTCTGGCTCTCTGCTGATCCTTTCTTGATCTGGAGACTAGCTCTAGCCGGCATGGGGTTAGGGGAGACCCCATATCGAAGGCCTTCTCCCTAACTTGGGTGTGCTGGGAGCCTTGATAGGCCCCCAGCTGCCTCCTCTTTGGCCCCCGGCCTCCAGGCCTTCCCGGGGTGGCAACCCAGGCGGCCAGACAAGGTGGGTGTCGGGTGTTTCCTCCTGGATGGGGTCCCAAGCTTTCCCTGCCCTTCCCCCAGCACTAGGGTGGGAAGGGCACAGAGGAGGGCGGGCAGATCCTCGCTTCTGGCTCTCTACAGATCCTTTCTTGATCTGGAGGCTAACTCTAGCCGGCATGGGGTTTGGGGAGACCCCATGTGAAAGCCTTTTCCCTAATGGTGGGTCCTAACTTGGGGCATGCTGAGATTTGCTCAGTTGCACTAAGGTGTCACTGGCAATTTCTGACCAGTCTACATGTGGATAACTGTATGTTTTAAGAGTATTCCCTATCCTTAAGTTATGTTTTGCATATCCAGAATGTCCATTTTGTATTCTGCCCTTCCCACACTCCTACAAAGCTCATTTTTACTCCTTAACTTTCTCACTCACCCCCAACCATTAGTAACCTACATCACTCATTTTAACTTCTGTACTGCAAAATCCTAAACACAGACCAAAGCCGTACATTGTGTCTAACAACTCCCAACTATTTCAAAAGATATAAAATAGACACGTATTTCTTTTGAATATTTTGTGTATTCTTTTCTGACAGCTATGTCTTACTAAATATTCTCTTATATGGTGACAATTCTAACCACTTCCTTTTTTTTTCTTCTCTTTCTGAGCTCTTCAATAAGGAATTTTGGTGAAAGAGACCTCCAATTTAATGCTTTTGATTGAACCATGTCATGAGGATCATTGTTCTTATGGCCCCCATATGCACCAATAATGCCACGTGGCATTGTTTCTTGTTTGCATAGGCACATTAAAATGGAAAAATACTATATATACAAATAAGATCTTATCTAATAGAGATTGGAACACACAAATCTTGTAGTGCAAAGGTACCTTACACCCTGAACATTGACATAACGACTTGGCACAGGCCTCAGAAGAATGGACATTTTCCATCAACCCTGAACCAGGGAAGCCATTCACGAAACATCCAAGTTTGTCTATAACATCACCTGGAAGCAATCCTCTACCAGGGAAGACCCTTCTGCTGCTCAGACTTTGACCTGCTCAAAAGAGACTTCCCTGAACACTGAGAAGACTTAACAACAACAGACCCAGAAGTAACTCCTGAGCACCTCTGGTGTGGCCCCATATCAAAACAAAACAAAAGAGTCAAGTTCAGGAAAACAAGGGACACAGAGTCCAAGGGGCGGAGGTAATGTTGGAGAGACTGCTGGAGAGCATGATGTTTGGGCCGAAATTGTTATGGTCTATGAAAAGCAGGTTTAAGTGGCAGATGAATTGATATTCTAAGAAGAAGATGCAAAGCAATAATGGGATTAAACACTGTTCATAAGGTAAAGGGGAAGTGCCTGGATGAATATTGTGCTCCACAGTCTGGAGCATAGGGTCATCAATTTTCTCACTTGTTTCTTTGTATTTTTTACTTCATTACATCATTGTGAGATACAAATTTACAAAATTTTCATGATCAAGTTTTAGTTGTGGAGTGATGGTGCACCCATCCTTTCACTAATGTTCACTTCCCTCCAAAATGTGCGTTTCCCCCTGACCCTCCCTTGTCTTTCAGCTGAATTGAGAAACGAAAGACAAGTCAAAGGCTTTTGAATACCTGCCTTGCAAGCATAGAATGTGAATTCAGTATCTGCTGCTCCATTTTTGCTCAATGTGGTTCTAGCAGTTATTCTAACATCTAACATCTGTGCTGTCAGTGATCCTTTGTGCCACAAGGGATTTCCAGCAACACCAAGTCACAATTTAAAGACATGATGCATCATGGCCAGGAAGTGTGAAGGTGATGAACACATTTATATAAAGCTCAGGAACTATCAAACAGCATTACAGCCAAAACAAATGTGATCACAAGTACAGAGATCCAGGTAGCATAAATAAAAGACTTCAACCTTCCAGTTGATCATGTCTCTTTTTTACTTTATTATTTGTTGGTTTGTTTGTTTTTGAATTCACTCCTAGCGATTTCTGAGCATAGAGCCAGGAGTAACTCCTGTGCACTACCAAAAAAAAAGGAAAAGAAAAGAAAAGAAATTAGAGCATTTGTACCATTTTAAAGCATTCTTATTTCATGTTTCCCCAAAGGATTTTTGTTTAAATTTGCTTGTTTGGGAGCGGTCACAGTTGATAGCACTGGGAGTTACTTCTGACTGCTCAAAGGTGGGTCTGGTGTAACACCAGGAATTGAATGGGGTCACGGTATGCAAGGCAAGCACCTTTACACCTGTGCTAACTCGCCAGTCTGCTCCAAGTATTTTATAACTTCCTTGAAAAGTGGGACTTCCACTCTTTAAATTACTTACTACATGTTGTTTTGTTTGGTTTAGCTTGGTTCTTGGTATTTGGGTCATACTTGGAGATGCTCAGGGTTTACTCCTGACTCTGTACTAGAGGTAGCTCCTGGCAGGTTTGGGGGACCATGTGGGATGCCGAGAATCTAACCTAGGTCCATCCCAGGTTGGCTTCATGAAAGGCTTACACCCTACCACTGTGCTATCACTCTGGCCTTTTATTCTGTATTTAAAGAGCAACTATGTACATTGGATATGAAAATGAGTAAAGCAAATTGGAGAGAATAAAAAATGGAGTAAGTAAAAGGAGTTGGTATTGGAGATATAGTACAGAGGTTAAGCCACTTGCCTTGCATGCAATTAAATCAGTTTGATTCCCAGCATGGCATATGATCCTTCAAGAAGCACCAGGAATGGCCTTTGAACATAGTCAGTTATGGCCCCTGAGTGCCACCTGGTATAATCCCCTCCAAAAATTAGAAATAAAGGAGTCACGAAACTACACCTGCCCACTTTTTAAATTAAAAGTGAATATAGCAAGTTTTCAAAATTAATATTAACATGCACAACACAATATATTTTTACATAACAATACAAACCAGAATCTTGATTTTTTACAAGAAAAAGAAAAAATTAAAAAGGCAATTGAAATTTTATAATTTCAAATTTTCAATTATAAAAACTTTTGAGAAAATATTGGGTCGTAGATTTATGATGAAATAGAAATGCTTTTAGAACTAAAACACAAACATACAAAAAAACATTTGACAGGTTACATTGCATTATAAATAAAAACCCCTGCTTCTAACAAAGTTTGGAGCAAGGCTAGAGAAATAATTTAAGGGTCTAAGTGCAAGAAAAGCATGCAAAAGCATATGGAAAGCATTAACTCTATTTCCAGCCCACACACTTTCTTAAGCTTGCACTCTGAAGGATGCTTGTGCACTGTACAAGGAGAAGACTTTTTGTACCAACAAGTATGATTCAACCTTCCAAATAAAACCATCATTTTCACCATCATCGTGGTCATCATCATTTTATTATTTTTTTATTATTATTAAGAAAGTATTACAGCAATTGTCTCAATAACTAAAAAGTCGATTGTTGTTGTTTGGAGAGCCATATTCGAAGGTGCTCAGGGCCCTTCCTGGCTCTGTATTTAGGAATAACACCTGGTGAGATCAAGGGCCATGCTAGATGCTGAGGATCAAACACTGGCCTCTAATATAGATATAAATAATTTATACAATTTGAAATAAAGAAAAACAAATTAAAAAACACACAGTCGAAGACTATTTTCAGAATATAATGTCTGAATGTCCAGTAAATATGGAAGTGTGTTCGATCTCATAGTAATAAAACTTTAAATGAGTTACATTTCATAATGGTAATAAGTTAAATTAAAACATTAGCAATGCAATGTTTATAAAGCCTGCACTCTGAAGATACTTAAAAGAAATGTAGTCATTATCTTTTAATTCATATGAATATTTCCTGTAATCCAGAACCTCCAATTCTAAATGCATGTCCCTGAAAATTTTTACACTAGTATATAAGAAGATATACATAAACACATACTTAGTCATAAAATGATAACATCATAACAAAATTAAGTTAGAATTGATATAAAAACTTGCACCTGGAGAATTAATTTAAAACATTAAGCACATTAAGTACAATTCTTTGTTTCATTTTGAAGAGAAAATAGCTAGAAAGAGAAAATACCCTTCAACTAGAATCACAAAATAGAGCATAAATAACTTGCAGATGACTAATGCATGACAATAAATTAGTTTATTATGTTGATATATTACTTATTTTAAGCAATAATAATACAAACACATACAAATGTATACAACATACTTATTCATACATTTTTACAAAATGATGACCCATTATGTTATTTAAATTTTTATGAAGAAAGAATAGGAAAAGTTGTTATATCAAGAATTATGTAATCAAAAATTAACTGAATTTCTAGAAACCTTACTAGAATGTAATGCAAAATGCAGGCATATTTTAAGTCTCAAAAAATATTTTTCATGCTAAATATATAGCATTTTATTTGAATATAATTTAAAACATATACAGGTATAATGTGTCGCAGAAGATTACATTTAATCCTCTCTCTTAAGAAAAAAAAATGGGGAGCTATAGCTGTAGCACAGTGATAGGACATTTGCCTTGCACGTGGCTGGCCCAGGACTGATGCAGGTTGATCCCCAGCATACCATAGGTTCCCCTAACCAGGAGTAATTTCTGAGCACAGAGCCTGAGCACCACTGGGTATAACCAAAAAAACAAAACAAAACAAAAACAAAAACAAGGGAGATGTTCTTTGTTAATATGAAAAAGTATAAACAGAAAGGTTAACATAAGTATACATTGCCTAGATCTTACATTTTATGTTGTTGAATGTTAAAATATTGTATTTAAAATGTGAGAATAAAAATTCTCATAAGTCTTTTATATTGTTCTTATATATAAAGATATGCATATATCTATATATATTTGTTCTTTAATTCTATTAATAGTGTTTTCTCATAGACATTATTTCAACACCACACCTATTGCCAGTGTACCCATCGTCTTTCCCAAGGACAAAGACTCCAACTGTCCTTCCTTTTAACCCTCACCCTTCCATGCATGCATGCATGCATACATACATACATGCATAAATACATACAGACACAAACTCAACTGTGTGGATAGTTCACCATATTACCTTTAGATCTTTGTTACTACTTCATTCTGTGTCTCTCAGTTTCACAGATGAGTGAGATCATTCTGTTGCTGTTCTTTTCTTTCTGACTGACCTCACTCAAGATAATCTCTAGTTCCATGCATATTACTTTGTAGTGCATTATTTTATTCTCTTAGAGTATTTCAACATGCATGGATATCACATGTCATCTATAGTTGAGCATTTGGGTTACTTCTATTTATCAGCAATTGTAGAAGGTACAGCAAAGAACATAAGCATGCATACATATCCTTTAAAGAGGTGGAACTTGATATTTTAATTGCTGTGATTTTTCCCTTTTTCTGACATTTATCTTTATATTTGGGGCTGAATTATAATGCAATTCTCTCTAATAATGTGTACAATTTAATTTCTATGCTGCATTCTTTACATTAAGCAAACATTATTTAGAGAAAACAATTTGCCAAACACATTTCTAGGACTACTTGCTATACTAATAATGTTTAAATGGTCCCTCTTCTATAAAGTTTGCAGTCTACCTTCTGAATAATAATTATTACTCCATTTTCAAGTTCTCATTTTTTATCTATGTCCTAACACAGGATCAGTTATTCAATTTTAAACTAAAATAAGATATTTTTTCATATTTAAGGTGAAGTTACCTACACAATTTTAATTACATGAAGCACATTATTTCTCCAGCATATATTATTTCTAAAAGGGAATACAGAATAAAATCTCTGTATATATGAACAACTGATAATAATTGGTCTGCTTAAATTTATTCTTTACAGGTAGAATATTAGAAGACAGACTGGGGGCCTGAGAGATAGTACAGCAGTAGGGTATTTTTCTTGCATGTGCTAATCTAAGACCCTGGCATCCCATATGGTCCCCCAAGCCTACCAGGAGCGATTTCTGAGCACAGAGCCAGGAGTAACTCCTAAGCACTCCCAGGTGTGACACAAAAACCAAAAATCAAACAACAACAAAAAATAAATAAATACATTCTGTAATGTTAAATAGAAAGAGCTTTATTCTGGGCAGCAGGTCTATAATTTCATTGTAAATATTTTTTCATCTTTTAGATAAAAATTACTAAACTTACTATATGTTGTACCACATCTTTTACAAAGAGTGCATGCATGGGGTAGGGGTAGGGTCATACCTCATGGAGTCAGAGGCTAATCCTGCCTCTTATTTCAGGAGTGACACTTAACAGTGCAAAAGGGTGGAGAGACTCAGGCTCCACTGCATGCAGGGCAAGTCCCTTACCCCTTAAAGAATATTATTTTCCTTTAACTAACTATCCTCTTTCTGGTCCCACAATATACTCATCTCTTTTTCACAGATAAAATCAAAGAAGCAAGGATTGTTCATACAGTGAACTATGAGAATGTTCAGGAGTCAAGACTATAAAGTTAACCTTTTGTGGAACAATTAAATATAGGATATTGTTAAGTGATAAAATGATATAGTGATATGCTTTTGGTGACCTGTGAAGTCCATTGAAACTAGACTTGTAGTTATTCACAATGTGATTTTTACTCTAAAAAATCCTTCTACTGGATGTAACGATAGCATAGTGGTAAAGCATAAAGTTTACACACAGTCAACTGGGTTCAATTCTTAGCATCGCATATGGTCCAGCGAGCCTGCCAGGAGTTCTGAGCACAGAGCCGTGAGTAACCCCTAAGCATCGCCTGGTGTGATCGCCGCCAAAAAAAATACACACACACACAAACTAAAATTATTTTATTTATTTTCTCTTGTACAGCAGGAAATTTAAATACATCTTTGCATATGCAAAGTAATCATGCATGATCAATTTAGTATTTAAATTTTACAGTTGCTCAGGTTATAAGTAATTTAAATTTGAATTAGACACTCTTGATTAAAAAAAACCTGTTTACAAGTTCTTAGTGCCTATTTATAATGATGGTTTCTAGAAGTCTCACTCTTCTGTAAGTTAAAAGTTCACTTACTTTCTTAATAAAAATGAAAGATAATTAGATAGGAACTGATGTGGTCAGGAGAGAGAACATCATAATAGATACACATCATTAGCCTACCAAGGAGATGGGGAAGAAGTGTCTTTGATTTCATCATATGGAATATAATGATCACTTAAAATTTTTATTACTAATTAGACAGAAACTAATATCCTTGACAAATGCTAAATAATAAATAGCATATCTCTATTTGTATTATCCCTATTTTTATTTGTAATTATAATGAAATTTACATGTCTATTGGATGCAATGGTAAAAATAAAGGTATTAAATAAAGAAGCATTTTTATTTATTAATTTTGTAATTTATATAACATTTTTGGAATACTTTTAATGAATATTATTTTTATGGACAATTACCACACTTTATCATAAAGGGCCAAATCTGGGGCGGGGGTAAGTCACTAGCTGTGAATGAATTTGACCCCAGTTTTATCCTTGGAGCTGTCAATGATCCCTAAATTCTGTAACTCCTCATCATACACTAAGGAATAAGCACTTTCTCAAATATGTAGGTAGATATTATCACAGAACTAGGAATACTCTAATATTCTAAAGAGATTTAGTATTTATACCTATTGACATAATACATATAACATGTCTAATAATGTAATATATTGCATTTAAATTTAATCCATGTGGTATAGTAATACATGAGTTAAAATGATTAATTTTAGTAATAAAATGCAAAGATTTCTTTCAGGGTGAGGAAGATTCTCAGAGCTTACCCCAGGTTCTACACTTAGGGATTTCTCTTGGCAGCCTCTAGACCAGAGGTCTTCAAACTTTTTAAACTGGGGCCCGGATTATGGTCCTTAGAGAGCTGGAGGGCCGGATTATATGAGCTACTAATTCCTACTCACACTGCACATATCTTATATAAATAAAATGAAAACCATTTATAAATAAACAGATCACGCACCAGTATTTCAATGGGAACTGTGGGCCTGCTTTTGGCTAAAGAGATGGTCAATGTCCTGTTCCATATTGGTCACTGCCAGCTGTAAGTAGTGATACAAGTGGGCATCAGTTAATCTTCATCTGGTTGGAGATTCCAGATATTTCAAGCTTGAAAAATTCTGTTCAAAGGCATGAGTGCTACCAAAGATGGTTACCATTTTGAGTGCATGGTTCCTGATAGTTGGATATACACTGAATGAATATGCTGGCAGGTATCTTGGCAACCAAACATCGCTCACTGCTGGCTGGCCAGATCGGACTCCTCTGCAGGCCGCATGTGGCCCGCAGGCCGTACTGTGAAGACCCCTGTTCTATATTATAATATTCTAAATTCTAAATTCGTTATGCTAAAATTATATATTCTAAACTCTTTATGCAAAAATTTTAAATTCTAAATTCTATATTCTAAAATTCTACATTCTAAATTCTAAAATTCTAAATTCTATATTCTAAAATCTACATTCTAAATTCTAAAATTCTGAATTCCATATTCTAAATTTCTAATTTCCATATTATTAAATTCTAAATGCTCTTATTCTAAAATCTCTATTCTAGAATTCTTATTTCTATATTCTAAAATCTAAGTCTACATTTTAAAAAGTAAATTATAAATTCAATTCTAAAATGCGATAAAACAAACTTGGATTTCTAAACTCGAACATTCTAAATTCTAAACTCCTACAATTCTAAATTCTAAAATTCTACATTACTTGTAATTGTGGGGGCCCAAGTGTTGGCATCTGCCTGGCCAGTGACAGCCAAGGACAGACTGTGGTTTCTTGACCCTGCATCCCATTGGGTTCCCAAAACCCGGAATAATTTCTGAAAGCAATTCACATCACCTGCTGTGGCCCAAAATCCATAAAGGAAACACAACAACCTATAAATAATGAAATAAAATTCTATATTGATAAATCTCTGCATTTTATTTTAAAATTCTAAGATTCTAAATTCTGAATTCCAAAATTCTTAATTCTGTATTCTAAATTCTAAGAATCTAAATTCTATATTCTACATTTATATATTCTAAAAATCTAATTCATATATTCTAAAATTCTAAATTCTATATTTTAAAATTTTAGATTCTAAACTCTAAAATTCTAAATTCCATATTCTAAAATTCGAAATTTTATATTCTAAAATTCGAAATTCTATATTATAAAATTCGAAATTCTAAAATTTTACATTCTAAATTCTAAAATTCTAAGTTCTATATTCTAAAATCTACATTCTATATTCTAAACTCTACATTCTATATTCTATATTCTAAAATTCTGAATTCCATATTCTAAAATTCTAATTTCCATGGTTTCATGACCCTGCATCACATTGGGTTCCCAAAACCCGGAACAATTTCGGAGTCTATAGCCAGGTGAAACCAATTCATGTCACCTGCTGTGGCCCAAAATCCATAAAGGAAACACAAAAACCTATAAATAATGAAATAAAATTCTATATTGATAAATCTCTACATTTTATTTTAAAATTCTAAGAATCTAAGTTATGAATTCCAAAATTCTTAATTCTGTATTCTAAATTCTAAGAATCTAAATTCTGTATTCTACAATTCTAAATTCTAAAATTCTAATTCATATATTCTAAAATTCTAAATTCTATATTTTAAATTTTAGATTCTAAACTCGAAAATTCTAAATTCTAAAATTCTAAATTCCATATTCTAAAATTCGAAATTCTATATTATAAAATTCGAAATTCTACATTATAAAATTTAAAATTCTAAAATTTTATATACTCTATTCTAACATTATAAATTCTAAACTCTAATTCTAAATTCTAAAATTCGAAATTCTAAATTCTATATTTTAAAATTCTAAATTCTATATTCTAAAATTCTACATCATAAATTCTAAAATTCTATATTCTAAAATCTAAATTCTAAAACTCCAAATTCCATATTCTAAATATCAAAATTCTATATTCTTAAAATTTAAATTCAAATCCTGAAATTCTAAATTCTATATTCTAAAATTAAAAATTTTAAATTTCTATATACTCAATTCTAAAATTATAAATTCTAAATTCTAATTCTAAATTTTAAAATACTAAATTCCATATTCTAAAAATATAAATTCTATATTCTAAAATTATACATTCTAAATTCTAAAATTCTATATTCTAAATTCTAAATTATAAATTCTATATTCTATAATCTAAATGCTAATTCTAAAATTCTAAATTTCATATTAATTTCAAAATAATAAATTCTAAAAATCTAAATTCTAAATTCTAAAATTCTATTTTCTATATTCTAAAATTCTAAAATCTAAATTCTAAAATTCTAAATTCTGTCCTAAAATTCTAAATTCCATATGCTAAAATTCTTAATTCTATAATTTAAATTCTAAAATTCTATATTCTATAATCTAAAATTCTAACTTCTAAAATTCTAAAATTCTAAATTCTAAAATCTTAAATTATAAATTCCTTATTCTAAAATTCTATGTTCTATGTCAGGGGTGTTCAAAATTGTAAAGTAGGGGCCGAATTACAGACCCTTAGAGAGCTGGAGAGCCGGACTATATGAGCTACTAATTCCTACTCACACTGCACATACCTTATATAAATAAAATGTAAACCATTTAAAAACAAACAGATCAGTATTTTAATGGGAACTGTGGGTCTGCTGGCTGGCCTGATCGGTCTCCTCTGCGGGCGGCATGTGGCCCACAGGCCGTACTGTGAAGACCCCTGTTCTCTATTATAATATTCTAAATTCTAAGATTCTAAATTCTTTATGCTAAAATTTTTAATTCTAAATTTTTATGCTAAAATTTTAAATTCTGAATTTTAAAATTCTATATTCTAGAATTCTACATTTTAAATTCTAAAATTCTAAGTTCTATATTCTAAAATCTACATTCTATATTCTAAAATTCTGAATTCCATATTCTAAAATTCTAATTTCTAAATTTCTAGATTCTAAACTCTAAAATTCTAAATTCTAAAATACTAAATTCCATATTCTAAAATTCAAAATTCTAAAATTCTATATACTCTATTCTAAAATTCTATAATCTAAACTCTAATTCTAAATTCTAAAATATTAAATTTCATATTCTAAAATACTAAATTCTATATTCTAAAATTCTACATTCTAAATTCTAAATTCTAAATTCCATATTCTAAATTTCAAAATTCTATATTCTAAAAATCTAAATTCTAATTTCTAAATTTCTAGATTCTAAACTCTAAAATTCTAAATTCTAAAATTCTATATACTCTATTTTAAATTATAAATTCTAAATTCTAAAATACTAAATTCCATATTCTAAAATTTTATATTCTGAAATCTACATTCTAAATTCTAAAATTCTGAATTCCATATTAATTTCAAAATTCTAAATTTTAAAAATCTAAATTATAAATTCTAAAATTCTATATTCTAAAATTCTAAAATCTAAATTCTAAAATTCTCAATTCTATTCTAAAATTCTAAATTCCACATGCTAAAATTCTAAATTCTATATTTTAAATTCTAAATTGTAAAATTTTATATTCTATATTCTAAAATTCTAACTTCTAAAATTCTAAATTTCTAAATTCAAAATTCTAAAATTTTAAATTCATTTTTCTAAAATTCTATGTTCTATATCAGGGGTCTTCAAACTTTTTAAACTGGGGGCCAATTTACGGTCCAAGAGAGCTGGAGGGCCAGACTATATGAGCTACTAATTCCTACTCACACTGCACATACCTTATATAAATTAAATGAAAACCATTTATAAAAAAAAACAGATCACACACCAGTATTTCAATGGGAACTGTGGACCTGCTTTTGGCTAAAGAGATGGTCAATCCATATTTGTCACTGCCATCTGTAACTAGTGATACAAATGGGCATCAGTTAATCTTCATCTGGTTGGAGATTTCAGATGTTTCATGCTTGAAAAAGTCTGTTCACAGGCATAAGTGCTACCAAAGATGGTTACCATATTGAGTGCATGGTTCCTGATATTTGGATATACACTGAATGAATATGCAGGCAGGTATCTTGGCAACCAAACTGCGCTCACTGCTGGCAGGCCGGATCAGACTCCTCTGCGGGCTGCATGTGGCCCAAGGGCTGTAGTGTGAAGACCCCTGTTCTATATTCTAATATTCTAAATTCTAAAATTCTAAATTCTTTATGCTAAAATTCTCAATTCTCAATTCTAAAATTCTACATTCTATATTCTAAAATTCTACATTCTAAATTCCAAAATTCTAAGTTCTATATTCTAAAATCTACATTCTAAATTCTAAAATTCTGAATTCCATATTCTAAAATTCTTATTTCCATATTCTTAAATTCTAAGTGCTCTAATTCTAAAATCTATATTCTAGAATTCTTATTTCTATATTCTAAAAATCTAAGATTCTACGTTCTAAAAAGTAAATTATAAATTCGATTCTAAAATGCGATAAAACAAACTTTGATTTCTAAACTCTAGCATTCTAAATTCTAGAGTCTAAACTTCTAAATTCTAACATTCTAAATTCTAAATTCCTACAATTCTAAATTCTAAAATTCTACATTACTTGGGATTGTGGGGGCGCAAGTGTTGGCATCTGCCTGGCCAGTGACAGCCAAGGAGAGACTGTGGTTTCATGACCCTGCATCCCATTGTGTTCCCAAAACACAGAACAATTTCTTAGTCCATAGCCAGGTGAAACCATTTCACGTCACCTGCTGTGGCCCAAAATCTGTAAAGAACACCAAAATCTTATAAATAATGAAATAAAATTCTATATTAATAAATCTCTACATTTTATTCTAAAATTCTAAGATTCTAAATTCTGAAATCCAAAATTCTTAATTCTGTATTCTAAATTCTAAGAATCTAAATTTTATATTCTACAATTCTAAATTCTAAAATTCTAATTCATATATTCTAAAATTCTAAATTCTATATATTAAAATTTTAGTTTCTGAACTCAAAAATTCTAAATTCTAAAATTCTAAATTCCACATTCTAAAATTTTAAATTCTATATTCTAAAATTTGCAATTCTACAATTCTAAACTCTAAATCTAAATTATAAATTACTAAATTCCATATTCTAAAATTCTAATTTCTATATTCTAAAATACTACATCTAAATTCTAAAATTCTAAATTCTAAGTTCTAAATTCTAATTTCTAAAATCTAAATTCTAAATTGCTAAATTCGATATTCTAAAATTCTAAATTCTATATTCTAAAATGTTACATTCTAAGTTCTAAAATTCTAAATTCTAATTTCTAAAATCTAAATTCTAAATTCTAATATTTTATACTCTATATTCTAAAATTCTAAAATCTAAATTCTAAAGTCTAAATTCTATTCTAAAATTCTAAATTCAATATGCTAAAATTCTAAATTTTATATTTTAAATTCTAAATTCTAAAATTCTATATTCTATATTCTATACTATAAAATTCTAACTTCTAAAAATCTTAAAATCTAAATTCTAAATTCTAAAATTATAACTTTCATATTCCAAATTTCAAATTACTAAATTCTAAAAATCTAAATTCTATATTCTAAAATAATAAATTCCATATTCTAAAATTCTAAATTCTATATTCTAAAATTCTACATTCTATATTCTAAAATTCTAAATTCTAAAATCTAAATTCTAAACTCTAAAATTCTAAATTCATATTCTAAATTTCAAAATTCTATATTCTAAAAATCTAAATTCTAAACTCTAAAATTCTAAATTCTATATTCTAAAATTTGAAATTCTAAAATTCTATATACTCTATTCTAAAATTCTAACTTTTTATTCTTGTTTTTTTTGGGCCACACCCGTTTGACGCTCAGGCGTTACTCCTGGCTATGTGCTCAGAAATCGCCCCTGGCTTGGGGGGACCATATGGGACGCCGGGGGATTGAACCATGGTCCTTCCTTGGCTAGCACTTGCAAGGCAGACACCTTACCTCCAGCGCCACCTACCCGGCCATTATAAAGTGGGTTTTTAACTTTTTTTTTCTACTCTATTCTAAAATTCTAAATTCTAATTCTAAATTCTAAAATACTAAATTCCATATTCTAAAATTATAAATTATATATTCTAAAACTCTATACTCTATATTCTAAAATTCTATATTCTAAAATCTATATTCTGAAACCTACATTCTAAATTCTAAAATTCTGAATTCCATATTAATTTCAAAATTCTAAATTGTAAAAATCTGAATTTTAAATTCTAAAATTCTATATTCTATATTCTATAATTCTAAAATCTAAATTCTAAAATTCTAATTTCTATTCTCTAATTCTAAATTTTATATACTAAAATTCTAAATTCTATATTTTAAATTCTAAATTCTAAAATTCTATATTCTGAATTCTAAAATTCTATATTCTGAATTCTAAAATTCTAAAATTCTATATTCCATATGCTAAAATTCTAAATTCTATATTTTAAATTCTAAATTCTAAAATTCTATATTCTATATTCTAAAATTCTAACTTCTAAAATTCTAAAATTCTAAATTTAAAATTCTAAAATTTTAAATTCATTTTTCTAAAATTCTATGTTCTATATCAGGGGTCTTCAAACTTTTTAAACTGGGGTCCAATTTACGGTCCTTTAGAGAGCTGGAGGGCCAGACTATATGAGCTACTAATTCCTACTCACACTGCACACACCTTATATAAATTAAATGAAAACCATTTATAAAAACCAAATCACGCACCAGTATTTCAATGGGAACTGTGGGCCAGCTTTTGGCTAAAGAGATGGTCAATGTCCGGTTCCATATTTGTCACTGCCAGATATAACTAGTGATACAAGTGGGCATCAGTTAATCTTCATCTGGTTGGAGATTTCAGATGTTTCATGCTTGAAAAAGTCTGTTCACAGGCATAAGTGCTACCAAAGATGGTTACCATTTTGAGTGCATGGTTCCTGATATTTGGATATACACTGAATGAATATGCTGGCAGGTATCTTGTTAACCAAACAGCGCTCACTGCTGGCAGGCCGGATCAAACACCTCTGCAGGCTGTATGTGGCCCGCAGGCTGTAGTGTGAAGACCCCTGTTCTATATTCTAATATTCTAAATTCTAAAATTCTATATTTGTTATGCTAAAATTTTAAATTCTAAATTCTATATTCTAAAATTCTACATTCTAAATTCCAAAATTCTAAATTCTATATTATAAAATCTACATTCTAAATTCTAAAATTCTGATTTCAATATTCTAAAATTCTAATTTCCAATATTCTTAAATTATAAATGCTCTAATTCTGAAATCTATATTCTAGAATTCTTATTTCTATATTCTAAAATCTAAGATTCTACATTCTAAAAAGTAAATTATAAATTCAATAAAACAAACTTTGAATTCTAAACTCGAGCATTCTAAATTCTAGAGTCTAAACTTCTAAATTTGAACATTCTAAATTCTAAATTTTTACAATTCTAAATTATAAAATTCTACATTACTTGGGATAGTGGGGGCGCAAGTGTTGGCATCTGCCTGGCCAGTGACAGCAAAACTGACTGTGGTTTCATGACCCTGCATCCCATTGGGTTCCCAAAACCCGGAACAATTTCTGAGTTCCTAGCCAGGTGATACCAATTCACGTCACCTGCTGTTGCCCAAAATCCATAAAGGAAACACAACAACCTATAAATAAAGAAATAAAATTCTCTATTGATAAATCTCTACATTTAATTCTAAGATTCTAAAATCTGAATTCCAAAATTATTAATTCTGTATTCTATATTCTAAGAATCTAAATGCTATATTCTACAATTCTAAATTCTAAATTCTAAAATTCTAATTCATATATTCTAAAATTCTATATTCTATATTTTAAAATTTTAGATTCTAAACTCTAAAATTCTAAATTCTATATTTTAAAATTCAAAATTCTAAAATTTTGTGTACTCTTTTCCAAAATTCTAACTTCTAAACTCTAATGCTACATTCTAAAATACTAAATTTCATATTCTAAAATTATAAATTCTATATTCTAAAATTCTACATTCTAAATTCTAAAATTCTAAATTCTAAATTCTAAAATCTAAATTCTAAACTCTAAAATTCTAAATTCCATATTCTAAATTTCAAAATTCTATATTCTAAATATCTAAATTCTAAACTCTAAAATTCTAAATTCTATATTCTAAAATTTGAAATTCTAAAATTCTATAGACTCTATTCTAAAATTCTAAATTCTAATTCTAAATTCTAAAATACTAAATTCCATATTCTAAAATTATAAATTATATATTCTAAAATTCTACATTCTAAATTCTAAAATTCTATATTTTAAATTCTAAATTCTATATTCTGAAATCTACATTCTAAATTCTAAAATTCTGTATTCCATATTAATTTCAAAATCCTAAATTCTAAAAATCTGAATTCTAAATTCTAAAATTCTATATTCTATATTCTAAAATTCTAAAATCTAAATTCTAAAATTCTAAATTATATTCTATAATTCTAAATTGTATATGCTAAAATTCTAAATTCTATATTTTAAATTCTAAAATTCTATATTCTGAATTCTATAATTCTATATTCTATATTCTAAAATTCTAATATCTAAATTCTAAAATTCTATTCTTTTTTTTTTTTTTGGTTTTTGGGCCACACCTGGTGATGCTCAGGGGTTACTCCTGGCTATGCGCTCAGAACTCGCTCTTGGCTTGGGGGACCATATGGGAAACTGGGGGATGGAACCGCGGTCCAACCAAGGTTAGCGCAGGCAAGGCAGGCACCTTACCTCTAGCGCCACCGCCCGGCCCCTAAATTCTAAAATTCTAAATTCTATTCTAAAATTCTAAATTCCATATGCTAAAATTCTAAATTCTATATTTTAAATTCTAAATTCTAAAATTCTATATTCTATATTCTAAAATTCTAACTTCTAAAATTCTAAAATTCTAAATTCAAAATTCTAAAATTTTAAATTCCTTATTCTAAAATTCTATGTTCTATATCAGGGGTCTTCAAACTTTTTAAAGTGGGGGCCAGATTACGGTCCCTTAGAGAGCTGGAGGGCCAGACTATATGAGCTACTAATTCCTACTCACACTGCACATATCTTATATAAATTAAATGAAAACCATTTATAAATAACCAGATCACACACCAGTATTTCAATGGGAACTGTGAGCCTGCTTTTGGCTATAGAGATGGTCAATGTCCGGTTCCATATTTGTCACTGCCAGCTGTAACAAGTGATAAAAGTGGGCATCAGTTATATTCATCTGGTTGGAGATTTCAGATGTTTCATGCTTGAAAAATCTGTTCACAGGCATAAGTGCTACCAAAGATGGTTACCATTTTGAGTGCATGGTTCCTGATACTTGGATATACACTGAATGAATATGCTGGCAGGTATCTTGGCAACCAAACATCGCTCACTGCTGGCGGCATGATCAGACTCCTTTGCAGACGCTTGTGGCCCGCAGGCCGTAGTGTGAAGACCCCTGCTCTAGACAATAAGGGACAACAGGGATTGAACCCAGGTCAACAGCTTGAAAAGTAAGCATACCACTAACTGTATTAGTGTTATGTCACCATTCTTATTATTTTGACCTAATTTCCCTAAAATGCCTTTTTACAAACTGCTCTCAAGTACTTTTGATTATTAACCTAAAAAAATGTAGACAAGGAAAAAAATATACTAATCTTTTCTATGACCACATGATGGCAGCAAAAGATAAAGGACATGCTCAGAGATATTGAAATACAAAGAAAAAAAGAAACTATTGCTTTAAAGATATAAAGTTAAGTTATAATCTAAACCTAATGTATAAAATGTAAGATTTACAAAATATTAATTATATTGAAGTTCAAATTTCTTGATATTTTTTCATTTAAATGGGCCATAACCAGTTTGTCTGTTCATTTGCTAAAACCTTTGCCACAGTGGGATATTTAAAAATATTTTTATAAGACTTGAACAATAATAGTACAGTAGGTATGGCTGTTGCCTTGCATGTGGTCAGCCCAAGTTTGATTATGATACCCTATACAGAGGCCTGACCCAGCCAGGAGTGATCTTTGAGTGATTAGCCTGAGTAAGCCCTGAGTACCACTGGCTGTGGCCCAAAATAAAAAAGCAACAAAATAATTCCTATATATATTTCATCATTGTAACGTTTTCTACACATAAAATTTAAATTTTTCTCATTCTTATTATAGCCATGAACATAAATATCTTTTCGAAATCTATAGATCTCTCTTTCTATAAAATTTTATAAACAGATTGTTTATAAAGTATTTTTCTCTTTTTACTTGTGCTATTTTCATTGATTACTTTTAGATGCTTTTAAATCTGTGTTAGTGCTAAAGTCTGTGTCCATTCAAGTGTCAGGAACTTGTGACCCTTGCCAGTTTTGACATAAAAACTGACTAAAGTTGGTGAGAGAATAATAGGACTGATGACTTACTACATCTGAAAACTTGTTACCTTTTGTTAACAAAATAACACTTTATTCTCTGCATGTATAAATGTATAGAAGTATTCTTAATTTAAAATAAATATTTAGAGACTGGGTCATTGGCACAATATGCATATGCATTGCCTGTCCTAGCCTAGGACGGATGTTGGTTCAATCCCCAGGTGTCTCATATGGTACCCCAATCCAGAAGCGATTTCTGAGCACATAGCCAGTGTCACTGGGTGTGGCACAAAAAGCAAAAAAAAAAATTAGATTAAATAAATGCCTATTTGTTACATCTTCATATATTCCCACAGTAAAAATATACATTATTCCACACCATAGTGGCAATTTTAGCTTTTCAGTCCCTAGAAAAATATTCAAGATAACTCATTAGTTATTAGAAATGGAAATCTATTCTTAATAACAAAAGTCTAAAATTTTCTTTTAGCTTCTCAGTGTTTGGACATGTTTAATATTTGCAAACAACGAAACAACAGTGAAATATGATTGAACAACTCGATGTTCAAAAGAAAATTTTTTACTTTCTAATTAAATTTGGTGATGTAAATCTATTCAGCACAATATCAAACTCTGACTATTGTCTAGTTCACATAGAAATTTTTAATAATAAAAAGGACTATATCTTTAAAAAATAAGAAGAAATTAATGCAACATAAAAATAAAGTATCAGCCGGAGAGACAGCATGGAAGTAAGGCATTTGCCTTTCATGCAGAAGGTCAGTGATTCCAATCCCGGCATCCTATATGATCCCCCGAGCGTGCCAGGAGCGATTTCTGAGTGTAGAGCCAGGAGCAACCCCTGAGCACTGCCGGGTGTGACCCCAAAAAACCCAAATGAATAAAAAAAATAAGAAAAAAAAACAAAGTATCATTAAATACCATATGTATTTAATGTTTATGTAACTGAACATGAAACATTATTAATAATTCAGTATATCTTGTACTTCCACAACTGGTTTTTTACACTTTATGTCCTTAACCTAATTACTTGAGGTGGTTTCTTTATACTATGATTCTCACTGTGTCTGTGTGTGTTTGTGTAGAAAATAATATTTATTTAAATAATTTTAAAGAAATTTGAAGGGAGAGAAAGAGAGTAGTATGCATTTGAGAGAACCCTAGTTTCTCAAGATGGGAAAAAACAGAAAGGGACATTGAAGAGAAGTTTATATACAACTTCTTCACATTCTCTGCCTGGAATTTTCAGCAACATAAAATTTAATCTGGGCATTGTCACAGGGAGAGCCTTGAACTCTTGAGAATCCTTTTATATTTTAATCAGGACCTTAAGAGTCTTTAGTAAAGTCTACTTTTCTGACCTGGCCCAACATTCTTTGGAACAGGCTGAAGAGTGGCACTGCATATAAATTAACTCATACTGGTTAATTCATATGAGTGGTACCTCAGCTTCTCCAAAGAAGTCAGGATTTACAAAGGAATTTGTTCTTCATGCTTTTGGGCTACTTTAGGGCTAGACAATTCCTTAAGTTTGTTATGTCCTAAAATCTAATTAACAGGGTTTTCTACCTGCAATGTCAACCTTCTAGAGATTTTATCTCCTTAAATTTTTAAGGGTACTCTCACTTCTTTACATGCTGATGAAGGAACACAAATGGTTCCAATGTAAGGGTATGAAATCGCTTGCCAATTTAAGCTTTAAATGAACCCAGGTAATGGTATGTTGGGCTTTCAAATTATTAATATTAAAGATTAATAAAATAAACTAGGCAATATTTTTTTAGAAAAGGAAAAGATGGAGAATTTTAGAAGCTAAAGTAGAAAAATTGTTGTAGGCTAATGGAGGACAGAATATTTGAGAGAACAAGAAAACAATAACTATAGCATAAGCTTTTGTTTCTTTCTTTTAAATTTTGATGAATGTTTGTAAAAAAAATGCTGAGTTTCTGGTTTTTTACTGACCTCTTATAAAGACAAGTTCAAAGTTTACAAACACAGCTTAGTTTTTGGTGTTGGCCTTGGTCACTGAATGACGTGTGGATATGTATATGAAGACATAAACTTAACATAAAATTCAAATAAGTTTTATTTCAGTGGATTGCTTATGATAACTTGGTAAGATTTATTCCATTCAGGTAATAGTTGATAGAGGGTCCAGTTTTTTTTTTATTTTTTTTTATTTTTTAATTATGACAACAAAAATGCAAAGAAAGAGGACAGGGTAAAGTCACAGTGGAAGCCCAATCACCCATAAACAGAATTCTCGGTAGTCCCATCGATGATATCCCAGCCTTGAACTTTCAGCCAAAGAACATTAATAGAAACAAAACTGAACCCCTGTACAATACAATTACTTTGTCCCTCAAATCCCCAGTTGTAGTACATACTATTTCTTAGCAGCACACAATATAATCTAAAGGCATTAGACTTATGTAACTCCTTAAACATTGAGGGCAAAGTACATTTCTCTAGTTCCATGCACATGCTAACTAGTTTAAGTTAACATCAAAAGTTTTAGTGGCTTGTTTTTCTTAAGAATTGGAGTCAAGGGATCATAGTAAAAAATGGTATTAATGTGGCATTTGTTTGCATAGGCCCACCAAAACATAAGGGACATGGAAAGACAAATTATGGTCTAAATACAAGGAGTCCTTACCCCTGAAGTTTCCTGGCACAGGACTGATTCTAGGCTCCAGGCAAATTAGTTTGTCCAATTCAAGTCATCATCTGTAGTGGCAATACACCTCCATTCCTCACATAGTCTCTGTTGTTGGTATCATGCTTCTGTATTAAAGATCCTGGAGTCTTCATATCCCATATTGCAGTCAGGATGGTGCAGAGCATCCTCTCGTTTCACCTCACACTTAAGGGGGACTAGAGAGAACCATGTCCTGTAGAGCAGGTCATTGATGTTGTCAAGTCTTCTCAGTGTAAACGGAAGTCTCTTTTTAAGAGGTCGATGTCAGACCCTTGGTAGTGTCTTTCCTGGTAGAGGACTGCTTCCAGCTGTTGCTGTAAAAGACCTTGGATGTTTCGTAGTTAGCTTGCCTGGTTCCGGCGTGAATGGAGGATGCCCATTCTTCTGAGGCCTGTGCCAGGTCATTATATCAATGTTCAGGGTGTAAGGTACATTGTACTGAAATTTATTAGATAAGAACTTATCTGTATGTATGGTGTTTTCCCATTTTAATGTGTCTATGCAAACAAGAATCAATGCCATGGGGCGTTATTGGTGCATCTGGAGGCAATAGGAACAAGACCAGCAATTTCCATGACATAGTTCAATCATAGGCATCAAACTGAGGGACAGTTCCACTAACAATCCTTACTGAACAGCTTACAAAGAAAAGACAAGATGAAAAGTGAATAGAAGCATCATGGTAGAAGAATATATAGAGAGTTACATCAGCTAAAGAAAATACCCATATGATATTCAAAAGATATATGTGTTCAATTTATGTCCTTCTAAATAGTTCTGGGATTTGTTAGATATACTGTATGTCTTAGGTCAGAGATTAGAACTATGTGTTACTGAAGTTAAGAAGGGTGAATCTGGGGTACTGATGGTTGGAAGGAGCAAGTATTCGGGCGGGGGCTAGCGCCACGCGCGGTTTGCAAAATGTAGACTGGTATGAAATTACCAGTGATGGACTGAGTATAGCTAAGTAGCTATCTGCCACCCACCAAATCAAACTCCACCCCCTAAGCCCCACCCTAGGCCATTGTCCCGGCCCGGCCTGGGAGTGGGGAAAACCCCGGGTGCCCCATCAACTCCTCCCTGGAACCCACCTGGAGATCCGGAGGAATGGGGGAGAGGGGGGTCGGGTGGAGGGTCCAGTTTTAAAGTTTTTTTTAGGCCCCAATATCTTGCTGAATATTTTTTTTCTTGGCTGGGGGTGCCAGGCTGCATGGAACTTATGATTTTTCTTTAATGCAGAGGCTAAATCCTGGGTAACTTTTAAAAAAGCGGAAGCATTGTCACTCTAGTTATCTAGGTCAGCCAAATCTAGGAATTAGTCCCATCCATAAATAATATGTTTTTGTATCATTTATTTTTTTTATAGTGAAGCAAGATAGCTTTTACTGAAGATGACTTACTTAGATGTTAGAGGAAAAAAAGATGTTAGGGGTGTTCAAGAGAGAGCAAGGTCTTTCTCAGAGTGGAAAATGCCAGCAAAGATGTATAGAGGCAAGCAAACAAGATATGTGTACGAGGGAGAAAATGATTTTGAATGGCAAGCTTTATTAAGTCATAATTTTGACAAAATAAATGTTTCAGGGGGAAACATTTATACCTTCCAGTGTAGATAACAAGAATAACCTATAACTATTTGTACCCATGCTTTTAGCATCTGTGTGAAGTCAAAATGCCTATCGTCCTCTAGGTAAGTTCCTTGATGATAGACAGTGGTTCTAGGAAAAAGAAGTCCAGAATTCTAACTAGGTTCAACCACAGCATACAAAGCAGAGCTTTAAGTCACTTCTTTTACTATCTTGTTTAGTCCCTTTCCACTGAAAATAGTTTTTTTCCTAATGTTAATACATCTCTTCCTAAATGGGAAACCACATGCAATCCTTTAACAAGGGATTGAACAAAGCCTTTCCTTTAATCAACCATCTATTACTCTACATCTTTTAAATTTGTTGCAATTCCCATTGTTCCTTTCTTTCAAAACACTCTGGCTTAATAGAAATATTCTTTGGATGATGTATAAGTCCCCTAATTGAATAAGAATTAAGGGTGCTCTTCCTAGCTGTGGTATTTGCTTGGATATTTGATACAATTATTTTAAGAGAACATTTGTGATTACTCCCTGCAGTGAATAACTGCTATTTCTCTGGGGACCTGTATTGCTTTAATTAACTTTAAATTTTCCTCTCCCTGCTTTTCAGAACTATTTTTACCTGTTATATATCCCCATTCTATTCATTATGTAGCATGAGTAAGACTATGAAAGCATATTTAAAATAAATATAAAATTATCTAAATTTTTCAGTCAATTGGTAATTTAATGTAAGTAAATAATTTTGCTTTTTCTGCTGAAGATTATCTTAGAAAGTACTCAGCTTCCACTATCTTGGTCAGACTTAACAATAGAATATCAGCCTTTTGAGCCCATCTTAAACTAGATTACACCATCAGTAAGTCAAATTTTCTCTGGATTATCTCTTAATTTGATCTTAATATTTGGCAATTAAGATAGTTCCCAAAGTTGCATACATATTTTGTTTATTCATTTTGTTTTATTATGAAAAACTGAGCTAAATAGAGCTTAACGCCGACCTTTCCTTTGTCCTGGGAAGCCAAAGGCTTTGGCCTGCATGAAGATTCTTAAAGCCCCCAAGCCTAATACCTCTTACCAAGTTTAAAGGAGGCAATGGGGCCTTTGCTACCCCAGCAGAGACCTGTCTTTCTCGTTCCGACTGCAGGGTTACAACTGGGTCCCCGCCCAGGAAATTCAGCAAGGTAGGTACCAAGGAAGACTATAAGAGGGACCTCAGGCCTTCTCCACCCAGCACAGAAGGGGCAGGCTTAGGGAAGGGGCTGGCGAGCCTCCAGCTCCCATCTCAATGCTGACATTATTATTATTGTTGTTGTTGTTGTTATTGTTATTGTTATTATTATTATTATTTTATTTATTTATTTATTTATTTTTTGTCCTGGGAAGCCAGAGACTTTGGCTGGCATGTGGGACTGAGAGATTTCAAGCCAAATGCCTTGGGAAATGGTTTGGGCAAATTTCCATCAACTTTTCTTCCCATCAGTCTCCATTCTCAGAATTAAGTGAAAGAGTAGATAGTTTAAAAGTACATCATATGGTTCATAATCTTAGAATGCTTAGGAAAGGAAATGATTTGCTCAAGACCCATTGGAAAAGATTTCATGTTATAAACTCCACATATAGGGTCTACTACCATATTACTTAGCTTTCTAGACTTGAAAATTATGATTGTATTAAAAACAATGCTCTATACATAATCTAATCCATGAAACCTTTCTTCAGTAAAGTTTACAATCACTAACCTTGTATTGTCTAGAAAATGGAAAACTGTTACACCAGACTAGCTGGCTTTATATACATATTTATATTTTTCTTCCTTTTTATTTTATTTTAATATATCTTATGTACTCTTTTCTATTAAAAATGCATTCTTTCTCACTACCTGGATCAGTTTTTCAACTGTAATTAATTAATTTATCTTCAGTGTATGCTGACCTAACTGCATGAGTATATGTTTGCCATACCATACCAATATCTGTCCAATGTCCTCTGTGATATATGTCTATATTATGGTATTGACTCCATATAAATGCTCATTACCATTTCACTTAGTTTTACAGACTCATATACTATGATTTTTTTTAGAAAGGCACTATACACAATCTAATTTAATCTAATAAAACAATCTAATTCTTCAGTATAGTCTACCCTCATTTCAGGGATAAAGTGTCCTTGTCTTTAGGCCAAGACTTTTTCTTTCCATTTCCCCCATATTTTTCTGGGCCTATATAAACACCAACAATTGCCATTTTCACACTTTTTTACTGTATTTCTTTAATGCTTATCCTTAACAAATAAAAGAAGAAGGAGAAGTAGAAGAAGAAGAACAAGAACAAGAACAAGAAGAACAAGAACAAGAAGGAGGAGGAGGAGAAGAAGAAAAAGAAGAAGGAGGAGTAGGAAGAGGAGGTGGAGAAGGAGGAGAAAGAGAAGAAGAAGAAGAAGAAGAAGAAGAAGAAGAAGAAGAAGAAGAAGAAGAAGAAGAAGAAGAAGAAGAAGAAGAAGGAGGAGGAGGAGGAGGAGGAGGAGGAGGAGGAGGAGGAGAAGGAGGAGGAGGAAGAGGAGGAGGAGGAGGAAGAAGTGGAGGAGGAGGAGGTAGAGGAGGAGGTGGAGGAAGAGGAGGAGAAGGAGGAGAAGGAGAAGAAGGAAAAGAAGAGCTTACTAAACCTTCTGCTAGTATTTTAATGAGTTCGTTATTGATTCAATAATTTTCAAAAATATACTTGATACTGAACTTTTTCTTCTCTCCTTTCTCTTCCATTTCTTTAGTTTTTCTTTTTATTTTCTAATTTTTTAACTTTGCTTTTGGTCATCTTGAAACAAATGTATTATGATCAATTATGTCAACTATGTGATGCATTTTCTCTAAATAAAAATTTAAATATTAAAAAAAACTGAACTAAATAATATTTGTGTTTGGTTTTGGTTTGGGGCCACACCTGGTGAAGCTCAGGGGTTACTCCTGGCTATGCACTCAGAAATAGTTCCTGGCATGGAAGATCAAAGGGACACCAAGGGATCTAACCATGGTTTCTCCTAGGTCAGTCAGCCGTGTGCAAGGCCAATGCCCTACTGCTGTGCCACTGCTCTGGCCCCATAAACTAAATAATTTTAATTAGCATCAGTTATCTCAGTAATTTATACTTACATGTTGATAACTTTTTTATTGTGTACTTTTGAGACAATTTGTTTCACAATACATAGTACTACGTGATCACTCAAGCATTGTGAGACTTTCACAGGTAATACTGGCCATGGCTGGACCTGAGCTCCATTGCTTCTTTCAACCCTAGTCCTAAGTCTTGGTCTCTGTTGGCTGGAAATCACTAGGAATTTTACAAGAGTTTCCTGAGCATTACTTCAAAGACCTTCTCCAAAATATCTAGAATCCAAGTAGAAAAGTGGCAACAGATTGTTACATATCAATTATTAAACAGAATACTAAAGACCTATTTTCTATGACATGAGCATCATCATGTCTTCAGAACCTACCACTGAACCACAGGCCCTGTTGGCTAGAAATCACTGGACAGAAACAAAAGTCCAGATACATATAATTTTATTAGTGAGTTTTTTAAAATTTTTTCAAAAATTTACTATCATCTTTCCTCAAGCGTTTCAAAAAATATAAGGTAATTCTTATAAATAATTTATAAAACAAATGCTATCCTAATACCAACATCACAAAAATATCATTAATATTTTTAAACATATATGTAAATATCCTTAACAAAGTACAACCAAATCAATTGAAAGGATCATACATACATCATGAGCTAAGCTTTACCTCAGGTTCATCATACACATGCTAATGGGAGAAATATGTCATATCTATTAAATAAAAGATAGAAATCATATGATCATATAAATAATATCAATGTTTGCTTATTACAAAAATTTTCAAGATATGGGTATAGAGAAAACATAACTATATGGAAAAGGTCATTTATACAAAAAATCCACAGGTAATATCATAATCAATGGGAAAAACTAGTATATCTTTCTCTGGAATAAGACAACATATTATTATAACCCCAATTATAGAATGCATGAATGAAAATTCTGGCAACACCAAATCATCCATAAAAAGAAATAATGGTGGCTGAAGTTAAAAATTATTTAAACTAGGCCTAGGAGATAACACAGCAGTAGGGTATTTGTTTTGCACATGGCCAATCTGGGAAGAACCTGAGTTTGATACTCAATATCCCATATAGACCCCTGACCCTGCAAGAGTGCAGAGCCAGGAGTAACTACTGAGCACTGCACGGTGTGCCCTCACCCCACCAAAAAAAGGTTGAACTAGTATTATTTTTAGGGCATAAGGACATTAGTATATATAGAAAACTCTGAATACCACATGTTGTTATTATAAATAACTTAAAATTGGTAAGCTATAAAATAAATAAATACCTCATGTTGCAATATTCTATGCAAAAAAGAAAATAATTCAATTGATATTTGGAAAAAAGGAAAGTATTATACAGCAAAGAATCAACAAAGAAGACAAAGCATTCACATATGTAAAACTACAGCAATAGTAAAACAAATAAAAAAATACACAAGAAATTTAAGAGATAATCTATGGGCATGCATTGAAAGAATGAACAATTTTCAAATGATCCTTTACCCAGAAATTATACAGATTTAATATTATCACTATCAAATTTGTACTATTATAAAAAATGCTTCACATTACTAATCATCAGGGAGATGAAAATCAAAACAACTATGAGGTACCAACTGACACCACAGAGATTGGCACACATCACAAAGAATGAGAACAAGCAGTGTTTCCAGGGATGTGGAGAGAAAGGAACTCTTATCCACTGCTGGTGGGAATACTGTCTAGTTCAACCTTTATGGAAAGCAATATGGTGATTCCTCCAAAAACTGGAAATTGAGCTCCCATACGATCCAGCTATACTACTCCTAGGAATATACCCTAGGAATACAAAAATTCCTTCCTTACAGTTATATTCATTGCAGCACTATTTACCATAGCAAGACTCTGGAAACAACCAAGATGCCCTTCAACAGAGGAATGGCAAAAGAAACTGTGGTACATATACACAATGGAATATTATGCAGCTGTCAGGAGAGAAGAAGTCATGAAATTTTCCTATATATGGATGTACATGGAATCTATCATGCTGAGTGAAATAAGTCAGAGAGAGAGAGAATGATGCAGAATGATCTCACTCATCTATGGGTTTTAAGAAAAATGAAAGACATTCTTGTAATAATAATTTTCAGACAAAAAAGAGAAAAGGGCTGGAAGTTACAGCTCACCTCATGAAGCTCACCACAAAGAGTGATGAGTTTAGTTAGAGAAATAACTACATTGTGAACTATCCTAATAATGAGAATGTACGAGGGAAATAGAAAGCCTGTCTAGAGTATAGGCGGGGTTTGATGGGGAGGAGGGAGATTTGAGACAATGGTGATGGGACTGTTGCACTGGTGATGGGTGGTGTTCTTTATATGACTGAAACCCAACACAATCATATATATGTAATCAAGGTGTTTAAATAAAATATATAAAAAAAGATTTGAGAAGGCATGTTGAGGTCTCTCACTATTGTTTTGTTGCTATTGATGTTTTCTTTAATATTTGTAAACAATTCTATTAAATATTTTGCTGATCCCTCAAAAAATTTTGTAGTGTTATTCTTTGAGAAAAACACACATTACCAAAATATATAAATTTCCATTTCCCCACTTTGAATAGCCAAAATAATCTTGAAAAGAAAAAAAGATATAAGGATACTTTTTGTTCCACAAATTTGTACTAGAAAGCTAGAATAAACAATACCATGCAACAGTACAATAAAACCAGACACTCAGAACAATGAACAACAATTGAAATTTAATAACAACTCTTCATATATGTGGACATTTTGTAAAAAAGAAACAAAGACAAATATGGAGAAAGATAACTTTATTCAAATGGTTTCGGAAAATTTCACAGCTATCTGAAAAACAATACAATTGGACTCTTACTTCACACTTCACAGAGATTAACTGTATTGGTCAAGGACTTGTATATTAGATAAAAATCCATTAAAAGGATCATGGAAAATATAACCAATGATATTGGGTTAATTACTTAGTGATTAGAGTCCATTGTTAATAAAAAAAAGTGTCAAACAGAAAAAGAAAAAAAGAAATATCAAATTTGATAAGAGGAATCTGAGTATCTTGCAGAGTGGATAAAACTATAATTAAAACAAGAAGATATCTTACATAATGGGAGAGTAGATTTGTATAAAATATCTTTAAAAAGTATAAATACACCAGATATCAAAGATCTAAAAAGCTTTTAAAAATCATACAAGCAATTCCATAAAGAATGGATGGGGACAACTTTGGAAAATAAAAGAAGAAAGACTTTCCTCTGTCTCTCTCTGTTTCCCCCCTCTCTCCCTCTTTCCCTCCCTACCCCCTTTTCTCTCACTCTCTCTCTCTCTCATACACACACACACACACACACACACACACACACACACACACACACACACACACACACCTCATTAACTCTTATTGGGTAAATACATTTATTTTTTGTTTTTTTTGGCCACATTCATTTTGATGTTCAGGGATTACTCCTGGCTAAGTGCTCAGAAATTGCCCCTGGCTTGGGGGGACCATATGGGACGCCAGGGGATCGAACCACGGTCCTTCCTTGGCTAGTACTTGCAAGGTAACACCTTACCTCTATCGCCACCTCGCTGGCCCTGGTGGGTAAATACAAATCTTAAGAACATTTATTTTGCAAGGCACTCTGTGAAAATTTTCTATATAAAAAGAATATTGAATTAACACAAAGCAGTGGTGGAAGAGAGCCTGAGTTAATACAGTAAGCAGGGTACTTTTCTTGTATCTATCTGGTCAATCCAGGTTCAATCCCTAGCAACCTATATGATCCTTAAACCACTACCAGCAGTGGTCCCTGAGCACAGAACCAGGAACAAATCCTGATCATTCCTTGATATAACCAAAATCTATAAAAGAAGAAAAATATACATTGATGGAGGACCTTGTATATTTTATTGGTATAAATGTGAGATAGTATCAAAATTGCAAATATTAAATCTACTGCAAAATAATAGAATACTAAAAATCTAGACTCCAATTTAAGATATATAAGAACCCATATGCTTATCACACTTACTTACAATATCCAAGCCCTAGAACAAATTCTAACATATACACAATTAAAAACAATTCAGCTATTGAAAAGACTGAATATTTCAACATGCAATTATGCATGGGCAGATAAATACACTATGCTTAGAAAAGGGAACATCGTATAATTTTACTCATATGTATTCTAGGATGAAATAGGTGAAATTAAAAAACAAATGTGGCCTGTAGACAAATTGCTAGTTACTAGAAAGTAGGAGGTAGATTGATCAAGATAAAGAAGACAAGTGTATAGTGAAGGATTAAATTTTTATGTGTGAATTTAAAATAGTATTTACAGTTTTATTGATGCAATAAATAAATATACATCATATGACAATGTAGTGTTTCCTTAATGAAAAGATCCTATAGAACTTTAGGGGAAAGGAGGGGCCAGAGAAATAGCACAGAGGTAGGGCATTTGCCTTGCACGCAGCCGATCCAGGACAGATGGTGGTTCGATTCCCAGCACCCCATATGGTCCCCCAAGCCAGCCAGGATTGATTTCTGAGCACAAAGCTAGGAGTAACCCTAAGCACAGCTGGGAGTGACCCCAAAACAAAACAAAACAAGAAGAACTTTAGGGGAAAGGAATCCTCACTATTATCAATCATATTACTGGTTTAGCCTCCTTGGAAAGTAGAAAGGAGATTTCTGAAAAATCAAAGAAAAGTAACAAGCTGATCCAAGGTTCACTCCTAGTTTGTTTAACTACAACCAAGTCAGCCCCTGAAGAGGTTGACTGATGGAGGGATGGAGAATGAGGTCTTTCCCCTTCAGCTCGAAGCACGCGTCTGCCACCCTGTCTAGCCGACGGTTCTGAGGTGAAACAGCGGGTAAACAGCTCGCAGACAGTCAGATTTGTGGAAATATTAGCTTTATTCGGTGGACAAGACTGAAGTCCAAAGCCTCAGCATCAGTTCCTGCCAAAAGCCTCTCGCCTTCCACAGACCCTTGTTTTTATCCCCCAGAATCAGGTACCACCCAATGGTGGGATCAGATACCACCCAATGGTGGAAGCAGAATCAGGTACTACCCTAGGGTGGGGGCAGAATGCCAGGTCACACCCTAGGGTAGGGCACAATCACCAATCCGGTTAGGGTTAGTAACATAATAATCCCCTAAAATATTTACATACACAACATACAACCATAAACCACAAAAACCTCTAACCAAAATACACATATGTGCATTTTTAATTTTATTTCCATCATTAATAATAATTACCAAGAAATATAAATAACCCAACTATACAACAATTCATAAGTAACTAATAAGCTATGTACACACAACAGGATACTATTCAGTAATAAGTAGAGTCTCAATTTTTTTATCCTATTTTTGTTATGTACTTGGCATGAGGTTATCATGCTAAGTTTAATAAGTTATAAAGGAAATAGAAGTATTGTATTGGATGATATTGCTCATTGGAGTATATTGCTTAATAGGCCATTTTCAGGAGTTTTAGTGAATCTGATTTACTATGGTGGAGAAATATTAGTCTTTTCGTGATGGAGATGAAATAATAAAATTGCATCATTAAATATATAAAGCATTGATACTATTATAATTTAATGTTATCTTTTTTTTTTTTTTTTTTTTGGTTTTTGGGTCACACCCGGCAGTGCTCAGGGGTTATTCCTGGCTTCAGGCTCAGAAATTGCTCCTGGCAGGCACGGGGGACCATATGGGACTCCGGGATTCGAACCGATGACCTCCTGCATGAAAGGCAAATGCTTTACCTCCATGCTATATCTCCGGCCCAATTTAATGTTATCTTATTAAAATATTCTACTTTATTGGAATGAAGCAAAAGTTGAGCAGGTAGGACTTTTGCCTTGAAAACAGCCAATCAGGGTTCAAACCTCAGCATCCTGTCTATTCTTCCAAGCACTACCAGGACAAATTCCTGAATGTAGAGCCAGGAATAATCCCTGAACATCACTGGATTTGGCATAAAAAAAATGATACTTTAGATTTCAATATTCACACTAAGTAAAGAGAGAGAAATGAGACAAAGAATTATTTAAAAAGGGGACTAGAGAGATAGCACAAAAATAGGATGTTCGCCTTCCACGCAGTCAATCCAGGACAGATAGTGGTTTGAATCCCTGTGTCCCAATTGGTCCCCTGGGTCTTTTAGGAGCGATTTATGAATGCAGAGCCAGAAGTAACTCCTGAGCACCACCGGGTGTGATCCACACAAAAAAGAATTATTTAATAAGGGAAATATACTGTCTGACCTAGATATTTAATAGAGACTAGATCTAATCAATATCTGGGAAAATGTTTACACCCAATAATTACAAAAACAATAAATGGACACAGAAATCATACATTATACACAAGTTTTACAAGGGTAATAATCAAATATATAACTGATATTCAAAATGCTTTCTTTTGCATTTTCATAATATCTAATACAGCCATACAAGTACACAATATATATTTCTTTTCATTGTAGGCCTTCCAAGACAAAAATCAAATGTATGACAAAGTAATATTAGGCATTAAGTAAATGTGGAATAATTGAAAATATTTTAGTCATTTCAAAAAGCATGTATTTCCTATTTTTAGTAATCATAGTGAAATGACTATTCTTGATTAAAATTAAGTCAAATATAATTCTTACTCTGGAGCAATGTTTTATACAATGAGTCTATGGAAAGATGTGCTGATGGTTAATTATTGTCAGAGTTGAAATTAGTATTCTAGCTACTAACTCTTAAAAGAAACCTTAGTGGAACAAAAAAGAAGCACCAGATGTTCAGATGGCTGCAATTTTGTCCTCAGCAAAGGTTATAATCAGGTTTATAATATGAGCCTTGATGCAGAAGCAACATACTATAGAAGAAAAGTGTATTAGGCAAAAATTCTTTAAAAATGAGCTCAAAATTAGTCTCCATCACTTAGTAATTATGAGTTTGATTCATCCTCAACAGTTGTAAGCCTCAATTGCTTCAACCATATAATAGGGATCATAATAACTGGCTTATTTGCTTATTTCAAACATAGTGGAGAATATCTGTCAAATTTCAGAATTTCTCTTGTGCCTGTTTTGTATTTTTCATTTATTTTTAGAAAATAAGTCTTTTATTTTTACTCCCAACTCATCATCCTGCATGCCTCCAATATAATTTGGTTCAGTGAAAAAATATTAACTATATTGCATCAAATGACATTATTCACATAGATACTACTAAAAATTTATAAGTTTTTGAAGTTTTATTTAATATTAAAATGATTTAAAAGAGTAAAGTAACAAGTAAAACTGTATTCTCATATAGCTTACATAATTTTACTTTAAAGTGATGTAGCTAAAATAGTACACAATGTAGATCTTAACATTTATACATGGTCAGAGTGAGTAGGAGGCTTCTGTCAGCCTAAATATTATTAGTATATGAGGTAACAAGCCCACCATTTTAAAAAATACTTTCAAAATATATTTATAGGCTACTATAAATTTTCTTCTCTGCTTGACCAAAATCCCAATAACACAAGAACATTTTGAATCTATTAGCATACATGTTCCTCATTCATTCTTTTAGTGAATTAAGAAATATATTTAAATTAGTACACCTCTATGCCTTTGTCTCTACCTATGTCTTCTACACAGCCTTCTTATTCCACCTGATACCCAAGGACTTGCTGAGGTTCCATTTACTGTCATCTCAATTGTTAGTTTTTCATTGTTAACAGAAACAATGGAAAGAATTAAGCACTCTTTGTCATCTTGAGTGTATTATTTCTCCATCTTCTTGATAAAAATAAGTATTCTTGTTTAAAATATATATCACCATAATTGACTAAAAATAATTCTATACTCATTATCATAATGTGCTATACACATTATCACATATTTCTCAAAAATATTTATATACATATATAGTTGTATTCCATGCTTCTTACTTTCTCTTCTGTAACTCCAACATGATTACAGCTAATTTATGTCTATAGAAGTTCTTAAACTTAGCCATAAGTTGCTTACATAAGCCAATGTAGTTAATATTTAAATATCTTTAATTATTGCTTAATCAGATGCGTTAAATAACAACAGCTACATTTATCTTTGCTCTTTAAATGACTTTAGTATTCTAATTTTTCTACAACATATTTTATTTTTTCTTTTTATTTGATAACTAAAACGTTAGCACTTCTAATAAGTTGTACTGGTTCATGGCATAAGAACCTATTTTTTTTTCTCTTCGGGACACACTTCCTAAAGGATCAATTTATAATCATAAAAAATATTTGAAAAGGCTTCCAAGTGCATATTTCTTGACTCCAAATGGAAATTATACAAGACTGAACCATAAGAAAATATAAAAACTTACTTAAAATGAAGAAATTTTATTTTATTTAAAAAAAAATTTTTTTTTTTGGTTTTTCGGGCCACACCCATTTGATGCTCAGGGGTTACTCCGGGCTAAGGGCTCAGAAATTGCCCCTGGCTTGAGGGGACCATATGGGATGCCAGGGATTCGAACCACGGTCCTTCCTTGGCTAGTGCTTGCAAGGCAGACACCTTACCTCTAGCACCATTTCACCGGCCCCAAAATGAAGAAATTTTAAAAGTAATCAATTAATTAGGCTTTCCTCAAAAACAAAGACAAAGTTCTAATTACTTGACTAATGAGTTCACCAATTCTAATTGGTGAAGATCTAATACCTATTAATAGCTATTATTGCAAAATATTTGCGGTAATATAAAGAACATTTTATATGGCTAATTTGCACTGATAGCAAAAACACATAAGAACATTACAAGAAATGAAAACAACAGTTAAAAAATACAGCGACAACCTAGATGTCCAATGATAGCCGAGTGGATTATGAGAATGTAGTATGAATGCACATGAGATACTATGTAGCACCAAGGAGTGATGAAGTAGGATAAATTCAGGATGAGCTGACTTATCTGTGGTGTATAAAACGACTGGATAAGAGAATTTAAGGTATTAAAGGGTGGGAAACTAGATTATGCTACCTTATAGGAAGGAGAAGGAGACAGAAGGAAAGAAATTGGGGGAAGCAGTGACAGAATATAGGTCCAAGGTCTCAGGTACCTCATGGTTTAGAGGCGTAGTACAGCTTTATAAACAATTCACATAGTCAACAATTTTGAAAGTATTAGAAGTAAACTACATAACCAAACTTGAAATTATATGTCAGGTGGAAGTCTGGGGTTGAGGATAAGTGATTTAAGGAAAACTAGGAACCCTAAAGAAGACCCTGAAATTGGTGCTATAACATAGTATGTTGAGTTTTAGACATATAATTTCAAGAAAGGGTATCTGTAGGCTACCCTCCTGGAAAGTCCTGACACCAACTAGGCAAGCAAGGGAGAATCAGGAACTCAGGGGGGCTCAGAAGCCTCATCAGCAACAGTGCTCCTAATGAAGGTTGGAAAGATGGAAAGATTCTTGACCGTGGTGGGCTTCTATCAAAGCAGTCCGATTTTATTGAAAGAGGCAGGGTTTTATATAGGATACAGGTAGCCAAAGCTGACCACAAGGGTAATTCCATAAAAAGACAATGTCAATCGGGCTTGCTAAACTTTAAGGGGAACAATATATTTTATCTTAGGTATATCCTGTTTTTGTAAAGGCTGGTGGCAGTTGGCTAATCCTATTTCTATAAAAATGTCCAAGACCGGACACACAACTTGTGCTTTTCCTTATCATGATTATGTTTTATCAAAGCAAGATTTTTTACTGAGCGAGGGTAGGGGCAGAAGATGCAAGACTCACATCACAACTCTTTGCTTAGCATGGGGTGAGGGCTGGAGATGTAAAGCTTGGGTGTACAACGAGTATCAAAACTGTTAAAAATGAAGATAAAATAATCTTTCAGTTTTTATTTAAAATATCATGAAAACCTTTCTTAATTAATACTATTAACAATATTCATCATGAATAGCCTTTAGAGGATTAAATGAATGATAACCATGTTTTAAGAGATGTGAGAATTGAATTGGAATAATCTAGTCTGGGTGTGGTACTATGTGCAGTGAGATATTGCTATTTGAATATTGGTTTAATTTAGTAAAAATATATATTACAAATTTTAAGAAAATTTATAAAGAAATTTTAAGGAAATTTTAAGTTACTTCAGATAGTTGTATTTGTAACTAGATAAAAACAAAAAATGAAACCATATACCATTAAGTATTGGAACATTAAAACAGAAAAATCGAAACAAATTGATAGCCTATTGAAAGAGGACTGATTGGAAATAATTTCACATCCACGATGTAGAGAAACTTGAAGTTATTAAATAAATGAGGTATATACTAATACAATAATATTAAATTGTGTTTATTATAAGCTAATATTATGTTATAACTAGCTAATCATGTTAACTCACACTATTATCTTTCTGACTAAAAAAACAACTAAAAATGAGACTATGTTTTAATATTGTAAGTGTGCTAAGAAAAATATTGGCAATGATACACAAACTTAGAACTTAATAAAAAATGTTAAAAAGTACTGCCTTAGTTCTTATACTCTTATGGGTTATTGAGACTGGAAAAGTTCAGTTTAACCAAGTGTAAATGAGAAAGCAGAGGAATTTGTCAAGGATTAACAAGCAAATAAAGTGAATTTACCATGGAATTGCTATAGTTATGAGCTATGGATTCTTAGTTTCTTTGTTCTGGAATCACGAAGGGATTGAGATCATATAAAAATAGCAAATTTATTACACTTGAAGTTTTTATGAATCAATAAACTTTGCAGTGTGATCACATGTGTTGTAAGGCACAAGAATAGAAATTGGTTATTATGAGAGTTGGTATCAATGGAGGAAAGATATAACTAGCCTTTGGATCTAGTGAGCATGTAATGAATATGTGGCTTTCTGGTTTAATGTGTGACTCAAGTTAAGAAATGTATGTGTGGTTAGACCAAAGCAATAAATTCACACTGGCCTTAGCTCTAAGATTAATCATTGCAGTGAGGTGTTTAACAAGAAAACTCGAACCTGCCCACACACTCCTTTTACAACTCTTCAATGTTTCTCATCTTTCTTGTGTACAGAGCAGAATTCTTAAAAAATACTCATAATCCACACATTGCCAAGTCTTTGCATAAATTTATATATATATTTTTGAATTTATTTTGTATGCAGTCATTATGAAATTACAAAGTTAAACATTATTGGGTTTTAGATCTGTCTGGTTTGTGGATTAGACATTTCTTAAGCAAGAGTACCTACTTCTGTCTTCTCTAGATCTAGCAATTTTCCTGTACCTCAATGATAATATGTATATTAATATGTACATATACATCTAATATGTATATATATACACATATACATATATGACACTACTAAAATTTTGATTATTTAAGCATAATCACCCTTGACTTTTTCAAAAGTTGGCTCAGATTTAATCTGCATTTTCTTGGAATCACCTTCACAGAATTTTGGAACTATTTCAATCTCAATTACCAATCACTATAGTTTAAAATGCAAATTAAATACTAAAGTATTTTTTGAGATTTAAAAATTTTAATTATTGAAATATCTCCCTCCAGGAAAAATATAGGGGTACATACATATACATTAAAAGAAATCACAATTTGTGTTTTACATGTCATAAATAAAAATGGCATACAAAACTTGTCATTAGACCATGAAGCAATATTATAAACACACTAATAATAATGTATTTCTGGTTTACATTACTATAATTAAGCCTCTATGTGTGCTTCTTTATTTCCTTTCTTTTATATTTTAATTAAATTTTTATTTTTTATATATATATATATATATATATATATATATATATATATATATATATTTGGTTATTCGGATCACACCCTTTTGATGCTCAGGGGTTACTCCTGGCTAAGCGCTCAGAAATTGCCCCTGGCTTGGGGGGGACCATATGGGATGCCGGGGGATCGAACCACAGTCCTTCCTTGGCAAGTGCTTGCAAGTCAGACACCTTACCTGTAGCACCATCTTGCTGGCCCCAAATTTTTATTTCTTATCTTCTTTCTTATCTTATTAATAGACTGTATTAAAGCAATAAAATCCATTGATAGTCTGGTTTTAAAATTCACAAAAATATCTGTAATAAGTATTTTTGTCTATGAATTTGGATAGTCATTTCACATTATTTTCTGGAAATGATTTATTTGCTAAGGTTCTCACTAAAAACCTAGACCTATTTTCTGGAAATTTCCATTGACTGAACCTAATGCAGCCACTTACCCAAATGCTATGTTTAGTTGTTCTCTGCCACTATTCATCTGTTTTTATCTGGCATAGCATGTGTACCAACTCTTCCAGAACTGGGCTGTTCCAGGAAAATTAATGTCAGATTTCTGAACATCTATTATTTAGTGGGAAAAGCTGGCTATTTTCTATATTTTTAGGAAAATGAACCCAAGAGATATCTGCCTTATGTTAAAAGTATAATGATATTTTAATAAAAATATTTTCCTAATATAAAAAATCACGAGTCAATTAGGTTCAAATATAAGTGGCATACAAAAATTGAAAAATATAATGCATGCATACATAGTGTTTTAATATGCACTTAGAAAAAATTGTTATTCTTATACTTTTAAATGGATTAAAAAAGAACAAACTTAAAGTTAAAAAGGTTCAAGAATACAAAATTTTATCACTGTGATTCTATATTACAGATGAGGCACATGCATTGATTTTTCAGGACAGATGTTAAACTAAATAGGTTGAACTAGCATGTGTAAAAGAGATTATCAAATGGTCAGATATTTATTAATTGTATTTTTTAGATCAATCCCTCAATTAAATTCCTATTTTTAAAATTGAGATAAGAAATAGTATGCTTAACATTTTCTATGATAAAATGGAAATGAGAATTTACTTTAAAAATAATACTCATTTTTTCATTGTTAGTTGTGTCATTAGATTGGATATTTTAATTGCCCACAAATTCTGATGCCACAAAATTTTATGAACAATATTATCAACCTAACATGCAATATAACAATATTATTTTATTGCTTTTTGAAAGAGAATTTGATGTGAAGGGAGGGTACACTTAAATACTTGACATTTCATTTTAATAATCTAACTGAAATTCTTATTCTAATAGTTCATTACTCTAATTTATAAGAATTAGAAAAAGAGGGGCCAGAGTGGTGGTGCCGATGCTAGCCTAGGACATACCACGGTTCGATCCCCCAGTATCCCATATGGTCCCCCAAGCCAGGAGCGTTTTCTGAGCACATAGTCAGGAGTAACCCATGGACGTCACTAGGTGTGCTCTCCCCCCACCCCCAAAAAAAAGAACTTGAAAAAGAGATCTCTGTTAAACAAGTCCCAGACATTGAGAAGTATTTCCTCTGGCAAAAAATAAAAGAAATGATATTAACAGTGAATTTAAGAAGAGAGGACATGCAAGATGTCTAATATTAGTTGCTAGGCAAACCATCATTCTTTTAGCTGAATAAAGCGTAGATTTTCACAACTTTTCATATTAAAATACAAATAAATATTTAGAAAAATACTGTAAACTTTAATGTGTACATAAAAGTTTGTAGAAAATATTAAAACAGGGGCAAGAGAGATAGCATGGAGGTAAGGCATTTGCCTTGCATGCAGAAGGATGGTGGTCCAAATCCCAGCATCCCATATGGTCTCCCGTGCCTGCCAGGGGAGATTTCTGAGTGTAGAGCCAGGAGTAACCCCTGAGTGCTGCCGGGTGTGACCCAAAAAACAAACAAAAAAAAAAAAGAAAAGGAAAGAAAATATGAAAATAAAAATTGAAATTTTATACTGAAGTTAAATAAAATGGAATACAATAATTTTCATATTTATCCATGAAATGTTCACTATAAGTTATGGCAACGTGACATATCCATTGATACAATCTTATATTGTCTATTTTAAGAAGCTCTTGTTTTGAAATGTATTTCTTCAGAACACTGAAAAAATATTAAGTAGCAAAATTATTTGCATTGAGATGAAACATCTAAATTTAATTATTTTAGGTACCTGTCATATTAGAGAATAATGATAGGCAGCAAAATATAGTTTAAATTAATATACAAAATAATTGTTATGGACATAGGAGTGCAAGGGGCATTATTCTATTGTTTTATTAGTCCTAGGGTATATCCCTCGAAATGGTATTACTGGATCATATGGGAACTCAATGTTTATAGAAGTACTCTTTACAATAGCCAGAATCTGGAAACAACCCAGATGTTCAACAAAAAATGAGTGGCTAAAGAAACTATGGTACATCTATACAATAGAATACTATGTAGCTATTAGAAGAAATGAAGTCACAAAATTTGCTTATAATTGGATAGATTTTGGAGACTAGTATGCTGAGTGAAATAAGAGGTTGAGATATAAACATAGAATAGTCTCAATCATATGTGGGATTTAAGAAAAAAAGAGAGTATAATAATAACACCCAGAGACAATAAAGATGGGGGCTGGAAGGATCACCTTATGATAATAAGCTTATCACAAAGTGCTAAGTGCAATTAAAGAAATAACTACACTAAAAGCTACCATTACAATGATAGAGAGAGAGAGAAATAGAAAGTCTGTCTTGAAGACAGACAGTGGTGGGGGGAGGTAGAAAATAGAGAAATAATATTGGCAAGAAAGTTGCACTGGTAAAGGGGGTGTGCATTTTATGGCAGAAACCCAATTATGAACATGTTTGTAACCATTCTGCTTAAATAAATTATAAAAAAAGATAAAAAGAACAGTTAGAATGAGACCTGTTAAACCTGCTGTGTAAGAAAAAATTAAAATCATTCTCAGCTTTTATATAGTATTTTTTCCTGCCATCCATTGATATACAATGAGTAGACCATTGTAAGTGGAGAAATATAGTGGCAGAAGTTCAGTACTTTATAAATGGGTTACATAAAGATGTAGTAAAATTCACATTAACCTTAAATGATATAATTGTAATGTACATAAAGTAATTATGATAGCATATAAGGAATTTTCAAAAACTCTTTCATCTGATGATAATCTGATGAACTAACTATAGCAACATTTCTTTACAGTCTTAATAAATAGCATATTCTAGGAGAAATTCTAAATTGTCTCTAGAAAAGAAATGGATTAATCAACATTTATATAAATCTAATTTAAAGAAAAATATTGGAACTGTACTGATAGTACAGTGGTAGGACACTTGCTTTGTACAAAATTGGTCAGGGTTCAATCTCTGACACCCCTTCAGGTCCCCTAAGCATACCAGTAATTGACTCCTGAGTGAAGAACCAGGAGTAAACTCTGAGTAGCCCTAGGTGTGACCAACACAGACAGGTTGCACTAAAATATATTTTAAACTGTTCTCTCTCCTATTTTAATGTCTCTGTATCTTCCTCTCTCCAAGTTTTGTAATTCAATTTAGTGTATTCTAAAAAGCAAGCATTAATGTGATTCCTATTTTCTCTAATAACAAACTGAGATTTTAATGATAAAAGAAAACAAAGAGAGGAGCATCCACATTAAAAAAAAATAACAACCATGAAGTCACAAACCAAAAAAATAGTTAAAAAGTAGGAAGAGAAAAATCAGTATTTTATAGCGATATCAAACCAATAGAATCACAGGAAATTTTATGGGAAAATTACATAGTAACCTACCAAGCTTAGTGAGCTTAAATAGTAACACAGAAGGCTAAACTAGCACCAACAATAGCCCAATAAATCCTTAGACACTGATTCTTTTTAGTAATACCATGGAGAAATAGAGCAATCATTTCAAATTGACCCTTGTTCCACTAAGTTTCAGTAATTTCATTTGCCTTTGTGTTGTAACAAATAATATGAAATAAAGTTGGGCCTACATGGAGGCAGGTGAGGGTGGTTGGTGGGAAATTAGGGACACTGGTGAATGGGAGGCCACACTGGTCGTGGGATTGGTATTTGAACATTTAATGCCTGAAGTAATTGTATTAAGAACAACTTGGTGGGCCGGGAAGGTGGCGCTAGAGGTAAGGTGTCTGCCTTACAAGCGCTAGCGTAGGACGGACCGAGGTTCGATCCCCCGGCGTCCCATATGGTCTCCCCAAGCCAGGGGCGATTTCTGAGCTCATAGCCAGGAGTAACCCCTGAGCGTCAAACGGGTGTGGCCCAAAAAAAAAAAAAAAAGAACAACTTGGTGAGGCTGGTGCTGTGGTGCTAAAGGTAAGGTGTTTCCTTGCCAGCGCTAGCCTAGGAGGAACCTTGGTTCAATCCCCCACCCCCACCCCACCCCATTCCCACCCCACCCCACCCCACCCCCGGCATCCTATATGGTCCCCCAAGCCAGGAGCAACTTCTGAGCGCATAGCTAGGAGGAACCCCTGAGCGTTACAAGGTGTGGTCCAAACCCCCCCCCCAAAAAAAATAAAAGAGAACAGCTTCGTAAATTATGGTTATAAATTTTTAGAAAAAATAATGAATAGGACTAGAGCAAACTACAGTTTCTTTGCTGCAAAATAAATAATGACTCAGGATGTGGGTCAGTGGAGTGAGAGTATGGTAGGTAAGTAGGTTGTTTGTGTAGTAAATAGCCAGCCCTGGATTAATCCCTACCTCCCTGAGAACCTCCAGAAGTAATCCCTAATGCAGGCATGAGCTAGATTTTAGCAACACTGAGTGTGACCTTCCAAAATAAATAAAAAGCAACATCAAAAACCACTTGCTTCATAAATATGAGATTGTGATTAAAGGTTCATCATTGGAAAAAATAAATTAAAGTATAAATTAAAAAATAAATTAAAGTATATATTACAAAATGGGAGTAAATAGGTATATACCATATTTGATAAAGGAAATTTTATCCAAGATATTTAAAACATTCATAAAATAGAACAATAAAAGCAAACAACCCACCTATTATTTGGAACAGTAATGAATAGACATTTCTTCAAAAAAATAGACATGTAAAATGCTTTATCATTCTATTATTAGGGAAATAAAATTAAAACAAATATGAAATATCACCACATACCAGTTGTAATAGCCTTTGTAAAGTGGCTAGAAATAAGTTCTAGCAGAAATATGTTGAAACAATAAAAAATAAAAGAACTTGCATTCACTAGTAGGGTCATAACATGACTTAACTTCTATGAAAAACAATGTAGATTCTTTTTTTATTTTATAATTTTACTTTTTAAAACCTAAGTCTTTATAATTATCTGCAATTCATCTTTTTCATAAGTATGATAATATTTTTCTGCATATAATACATTGTTTTTTCCAGTGAATATATAGAATTATCCTTTCTTTTGTATTTGAGCTGTGTTATAATGTTCACTTTTATACAACTTCTTTTTCTTCTAAGTGTCTATTTAAGTCCATTGGACTACTTGTACATTTTGTACCAATGCCGCAGTGTTTTAATACCATGCCATGCCAACACCTAGTATGATATCTTACTTCTTTTAACTTATTTTTATGTGTTTTTTTTTTGGGGGGGGCATACCAGGTAGTTCTCAGGGATAACTCATGGCTCTGCACTCTTTCTGTTGTTGTTTTGGGACCACATTTGGCAATACTCAGTGTTTACTCCTGTTTCTGCACTCAGGAATTACTATTTGCAATACCAAAGGGACTATATGAATACTATATAGTCCCTGGATTGACCCCAGGTGAGATAAGTATTTTACCTGTTATACTATTGTTCCAGCCCTCAAAATGTACCCCTTTTTTATTACTCATTTTTATTAATATCTTTATTTAAACACTGATTACAAAGATGATTGTAGTTGGGTTTCAGTCATGTAATGTAGATTCTTTTAAAAAATGCAAACCGGGCCGGGCGGTGGCGCAAGAGGTAAGGTGCCTGCCTTGCCTGCGCTAGCCTTGGACGGACCGCGGTTCGATCCCCCGGTGTCCCATATGGTCCCCCAAGCCAGGAGCAACTTCTGAGCGCATAGCCAGGAGTAACCCCTGAGCATCAACGGGTGTGGCCCAAAAACCAAAAAAAAAAAAAAAAATGCAAACCATAGCTACCATATGATATAGTATTCCATTTTAGGAATGTAACTCAAGTGTAAGATGTGAGTACAGCTGGATTTGACTCAAACCTGTCTCCCTTTTAAAAAAAAAGTGCTAAATATATCAGAATGAAGTGGAATACTATTCAGCTATTGGAAAAGAAACCTGGATTTCTTTCTTGCTATTGTTTTGTTTTGTTTTGTTTGGGGATTGGGGCTTTTTGGGGGGCCACACCCAGTGACACTCAGGCTATGCACTCAGAAATCACTCCTGGCTTGGGAGACCATGTGATATGCTGGGGAATTGAACCACAGTCCATCCTACGTTAGCACATGCAAGGCAAACATTCTACCACTTGCACCACCACTCTGGTCCCCCTAGCTGTTGTTTTCAAGTAATGACAGGTTTTATTTGGAAATTCTGAAGTAGGAAAAGTATGGAAGTCTCAAGTGGGGAGATGCAGGTAACATGCATGTTGGCACCATGAGCATGGGCCCAAGGGAAACAACAGGCTTTCATTACAACATTGATAGAAATAGGAGTGGCATCATGTTAAGTAAAGTAAATCAGAGGAAAAGGGATATTATAAAATATGATCTTAGTTATATGTGGTATTGTATATGAAAATATTTCCATAAGATTATCCTTTGCCTGATGTCCCACCTTGACCATCCAGGTGGAGGCGCTGTTGAGAGCCAAATAAATAGCTTTGGTGCCAGGAGTTCAGAGTCTTTAGCCAGAGTTGGCTGGCTGACTCGAGGTGTGTTTTGGAGCTAGCAGCAGGCTGACAAAGAAGGCTCTTCGCCCAACCTTTTACCCCTTAACCCTCCTGTCCGTGTGGATTATTTGCTGTGGACAAATATCACCAAGATTTCCCCCCAAAAGGGGAAAAGGGGATGGAAATCAATTTCTCATTCTGGGAGCTCTTTGTGTATTCACAAACAACCAATAAAGAAGTAAACGGGACCCAACAAATGGCTCCCGAACAGGAACCTGAACCCTGGACCCTCAGATTAAAAGTCTGATGCCCCAACATGTGGTTTATAGGAATAGAAAGTGTCCAATGGAAACAAACCATTATATTCCAACACAATCAGGAGTTGGGGACATAAATATTTTTACTGACAAAGATGAAAATAAATTGGCAATATAGTAATTCAATGTATAGTAACATTGAAACCTTAAATATATAAATATTTGAACACTTTTAAAACACTGTTAGCTAAATAGGAAAAAATCCTTCTTTTTAAAATTCTGGTCCTTGATTTATGAATTTATATCATTGTAGTAATTGAATTACACAGAGGATTATGCATAAAAATAGGATGTTTATGATGAAAAACATGTATCCATTATGCTCATCTTTATTCAAGATGAGTTCAAATCTTTTACTATCATTTACTAGTTTATTTTCACCTACTCACTACATTTGTAAAAATAAAAAAAAACAACTATCACATTGGTTAAAAGCATTTAAACAGTAATATCAATAATTATGCTGCTGATACTGATACCATTTATGTAACGTTTAAGTAAGGCAATACATGGAATCATATAGAATAAAACTATGTGTGTTGTGTGTGTATGGGAAGGTCACACCCAGCTGTGCTCGGGGATTATTCCTGGCTCTGTGTTCAGGATCACTTCAAATATGTTTGGGAAACTAACTAGGGTGTCAGAAATCAAACCCAGGTTGGATAATGCAAGGCAAACAGCCTGTCTGCTATACTATCATTCCTGCTCCAATGATAAATCTTAATAAAATATAAAAACAGAAGTCATCATAATAGTATTATTTTTATATTTGTATCTATGTAATAAAACATATTTAAACAAAATTTTTGCTCTATTTTATCAGAAACAAAAGAAATCTGTCATTGTTACGCTAGAGTAGAATATATATGCAGCCTTATACACACAATACTCTTCTATAATTTTAACAATTATGTATATATATGTATACATATATATACATATATATAAAAAAGATAGAAATTTCCAATTCATAGAGCACAGGATTCAATATTTATATGCCCAGTTCATAACGGATAATAAAAGCTCTCACCAATAGTCTTTATGTTCAATGTTATATATTGAAATCAATTTTATGTCTTCAAGTTTGATTTTTATATTTTTCCTATTATAGCAAAAGTTTGCAGAATTAAGTTAATAGTTTATAAAACTACTCCAAATTAATCATTATAGAATATTTAATGCTCAGGCCGAGAGCAGTAGTGCAGAGGTAGGGCGCTTGCCTTGTACGTGGTTAACCCAGGACAGACCTTGGTTCGATCCCTGGTGTCCCCAAGCCAGGAGCGAATTCTGAATGCATAACCAGGAGTAATGCTGAGTGTCACCAGGTGTGGCCCAAAAACAAAAAACAAAACAAAACAAAACTAAAGATTTTTTAATGCTCAATGTTATGAATTTCTTTGCATGATACAATTACATTTTAATGTAAAAGTAAATAAATTAAAGGAATAAACAAATAGGTAAGTTTTTAACTTCAAAAGTTTATATAAGTTGATTTTTTTCAAATAAGGTGACAATCACTTTAATTTTATTTATAAGATACACAATGATGTCCTAGTTGTAAAACAAAATAAACAATAATGTTGGACTATTGAGGACTCTTTCCTTAAAGAATCCCAATATGTTTCTTTAGACAGAAATTTAAAACTTTTTAACTACCTTTCTTAAACACCAAACCACCTATCCCCAAAAATTGAAATAAAAAAGTAAGCACACTTTTCCATAGTCTAACTTTTCCTATACTTTGTAGTTTAATGGCAAATTTTATTTTTAAAATAGGAGATGTCAAGTATTGCCTTAGTGAGCTTCCACTTTATGATTTTTCTCTCCTTTAAATATTGGACCAGAAAGATAGTACGGGGTGGGGGGTTAGGTATTTTGCCTTGCACACAGTCAACTCTGGTTCAATCCTCAGCACTGCATATGAAGTCCCCCAGACACCAGACATTGCCAGGAGTGAGTGATCCCTGAGCACAGCTAGATGGTAGCCATGCCTCTCTCTCACCCCCTCCAAAAAAAAAAAAAAAAAAAAAAAAAAATATATATATATATATATATATATATATATATATATATTTCAAGTTGATTTTGATCATAAAATGATTCAAAGTATAAAAGTATAAAGCACTAGATTTTAAAAATGATTTTTTTCTACATTTAACCTACAGAAAAAGAACAAGGAATCACTGATCTGTAGAAAGACAATTCTGAAGGGAAGAAGAGCCATTTAGAGACATTGTGAAGAAAAAAAATAAATTTGAGCCATTTTTATAAAAGTGAATTTAGACTTTTTGAAAAAGTACTCAAGAAATTGACAGTATAAGAGGAAATTTTAGTGAAAAGTCTGGAAATGATCATCATAACATTCTGCTAACAAAATCAATGTAAGATTTACCCAAATTGTTCTAATAAAATCTTGTATGAATATTGTTTTCATAATGTCACTGATGTTTGAATATTGGAAAATGCATCAGAAGCATCAGTAGGTCACACAGAATATTTTTTGAATATTTATTTAATTTATAAATAACCTGGTAAGAAGAGGAAATTTAAAAGTAGCTTAAAAATAAAACTTACCTTTAAAGAAAGATAAAATAAAGTAAAACTGCTATTTTCAAATATTTCTAAGTTCAAGATTTCAAGACTGGATAGATGCAGTATTTGACACTGTTAGTGTCCAGAATCAAAGGACAAAACCACACAATTGAAATAAATCAAAGCAAAGCTTTATTCCATCTACCAACAGGCTACTAACTGATCAGGGTCACCTCCCATGGGGTGACCCCAGGGTGTCACAAGACAGGTTATATAGGGGTGGAAGTGAGAAGTCTTGGACTTTTTTTTTTTTTTTTTTGGTTTTTGGTTTTTGGGCCACACCCAGCATTGCTCAGGGGTTACTCTGGCTGTCTGCTCAGAAATAGCTCCTGGCAGGCACGGGGGACCATATGGGACCACCTTTGGTCCTGGATCGGCTGCTTGCAAGGCAAACGCCACTGTGCTATCTCTCCGGTCTCAAGTCTTGGCCTTTTAGTTGATTGGCTGTTGTCTAGGATGTTTCTAGGGTGTTTCATAATTTCCTTTTATGGCAAGATAGCTAGGGCAGTATATTTCGGTTTAAAGGGGCCACAGGGTCTGTGACATCATTGTTGGGATAGAAACTTAGCCTTTAAATGTAAATTTAGCTTTTATTAGCTTTAAATTGGTTTGACAAAACATAGTCCCTTCTACTCTAGGCTTTATAATACTACTCTCCTGATTTAAAATACTCTTTACTTATACTAAAATAATGTACTAAATGTTTATCATTATGTATTTAACAAATATTTTGTATATATTTGTTGAAAACAGAATCTAAACTAAAATATAGTGAGAAAAAATAGTTACAGAACATTTACAACCACCGTTCACTCCCCCAAAAAGGGAGAATAAAAGCATAATTGCTTAAGTATTCACTGTGCCTTTAAATGACAAGATATAAGAAAGGAGTACAAAGTAATTTCAGATACTCTGTGGCATTTAAAACAAGTCTTAAAAAGAACAGTTATGGGGCAGGAGCAAAAGCATAGCAGCTATTGATTTGCACGTGGCTGACTCAGGACCGACAAGGGTTTGATTCCCTTTTGCTCATATGGTCCCTTGATCAAGGAGCGATTTGTTTGTTTGTTGTTGGCTTTAGTTTTTTGTGTTTTTGTTTGTTTTGGTTTTTGGATTTTGGGTCACATTGGTAGCGCTCAGGGGTTTCTCCTGGCTCTGCCCTTAGAAATCCCCTTGGCAGGCTCCAGGACCACCGTCTGTGTGCCATGCAAACACCCTATGGCTGTGCTATCTCTCTGGCCCTGCCAGGAGTGATTTCTAAGCTTAGAGCCAGGGGTAACCCCTGATCATCAAGGGGTGTGGCCCCAAAACAAAAACAAACAAACAATAGTCATTACTAGGTCCTCAAAAGAAAATAAGATAAGTACATTTATCTTTGTTATACTAATCATTTTTCTTTTGTTTTGTTTTTGAACCACACCCACCGGTGCTTATTTCTGGAAGGGCATAGGGACCAGAGATCACTTTGGTTTATACTAGCCATTCATTCATGAAGCTATTGTATACATCCACAACCTTAGAGGAAAAAGTAGCTTCTTTCTTCATTCACTTAGTGTAAGGGTAACACCCAGCTTTTAATTCAAAACAAAGGCGTTCCACCAACTTTCTCATTCCTTAAACCTCTTCCTTTGATATGTGAAAGCCCACTGGATAAGTACTTTTGTTTCTCAACCTTCCCCTTCCTGCTGTATGGGATTGGTTTAATAAAAAAAAGGCTGTTCTAGCTTTTGACTGAGACAGAGAGACCACTAAAAGCAAACTGGCTTCATAGCTCTTTTCTGAATGTCTTGGTTTATTATTTCTTCACTGCTATACTACTTCTTCACGCCCCTCTGTGTGGGGTTTAGAAACCGGGTGCCTGGGCTCATAAAACCATGTGTTTTATTGTACAATTTAGCACTTGATAATGCCTGGATTTAACATCTATCAAAAATGACAAAACAAAGAGCTTTTAATAAAGCTTCTGGAAAATGGGGTTTCTTACAATGTAGTAGCAGAGGAATGCAATATTTGAAACTACATTCTCCTATAAAATCAAACTGAACAACCAGTAAAAATAAAACAAGGACAAAGCTAACAACTACAAAAAAATGTATAAAATTAGAGGAAAAATATTTTCATACCACTGATCTTGGTGGTGTCAAGAGGATTGAGGCAGATAGTAGCTTCAATAGAGTGTTACTGACCATGTTCTTGAGTTATGGATGTGTCTGGATGCATCAGCATCTATATGTGTGGACTACAGGTTCCCTCCCACCTATTCTACAAGATAGTTATAAACTGCACCTGAGTTTTTCTGGATCTATGCAGCCTGGTAACTAATCCCAATCACCAAGTTCCCTCAGAGTCAAGCCTCATACAGGAGCAACAGATGACAGGAAATATATTGGTTCTGACTGCAGGCCTGTTCCAGGCTTCTTGTCTAATATCAGTCAAACTGTGAAAAGTGAAGGAAAAGAAGTGTTATATGGGGGATGAGAGAGAGAGAGAGAGACAGAGAGAGACAGAGAGAGACAGAGACAGAGAATGAGAGACAGACAGATATAGAAACAGAGACAGAGAGAGCAGTGTTAAAGAGAGAATACTGGGTTATGGGTTACTTTTGCAAAGCTGCTTTTTTTGTTTGTTTGTTTTAAGGCTTCAGTTCTTATATCTCTAAAGAGAGTGAAGCTTCTTGCCTTTGGCAGCTTTGGGGCTGATGACAAAGTAAGTTATTGAGTTCATATATCAGCAATGATAAGAATGGTAATCAAATACAGACAAAATATTTCCCATTATTCAAATTTATAAATCTGGATGGGACATTGTTAGGACATTTCAGTCATTCTCAGGGATGACTCCTGGCTCTGTGCTTAGGGGCCATTTCTACTGATGCCCTGGAAACCAAATGTATCAAAACCAAGTATCAAACTGGAGTCAAAGAAAGCACCTTAAACTCTGAATTATGTTGCAGATTACTTCAAATGTGAAATTACTTGAACAAATTCATAGAAAATAGAGGTATTGGGGCCGGCGAGGTGGCGCTAGAGGTAAGGTGTCTGCCTTGCAAGCACTAGCCAAGGAAGGACTGTGGTTCAATCCCCCAGCGTCCCATATGGTCCCCCCAAGCCAGAGGCAATTTCTGAGCACGTAGCCAGGAATAACCCCTGAGCATCAAACGGGTGTGGCCCGAAAAAAAAAAAAAAACAGAAAATAGAGATATTGTCATTTTTTAGTTCTGGCCCTATAATATTCAAATAATTTCATTCATAGGAAAATTTCTTCTTACCCTAATTTTTATGTTTTCCTAATTATCCTAAATTCTTTTAAAATGTTTCCAGTACTCCATCTTCCAATATTTTATTCCACACTTAGGAGTCTAACTGTCATAACTATGTTTCATTGCGACTTTGGGGACCAGTGGAAGGAAAGCCAGAGTTACAGGTCCAAGACAAGCTTTTTGGTTGGCATGATAAACTCAACCTCAAATCATCTTGCCTTTAGTTTTGGCTTTATAGAAAAGAACAGGAACAGGCAAGAGAGAGTAGGGTACTCTGGTGGGCTCCAAACAAAATATAAAATAATATCTTTACAAATATAACCTTAGAAAAATGCCATTTAAAAATAAACTTAAAAAATCAATTGATTATTTTAATTTATTTTATCAAAATTAGTTTTAATATTTAAAACTTAAATCTTGATTAATCATTTTATATTTAGCTCTTATATAGTATACATTAAAACATAGTCTTGCAGTACTTTAAATTAAGGTGATAATTTTTTTTATTTTTTCTATTTATTTATTATTTATTTTATTAAAATGATTTTAATTTTCTCACAGTTTATAAATTGTGCTATTACCTGTTTTATTTCTGAGTATAGATGATTGTCATTGTTTGTTAAGTTATTTTAGGATCTAAACTAGATAGTCTTTTAAATCTAAAAATTTAAGTATGACATAGCTAATGTATTAGTAAATCTCACTTTAATTATTCCTTGGTCTGAAACACTAACAAGTACATTTTTTTAAAGAGCTATTGTTTTCCGCTTTTCATTAAGCTATTTTTCTTTTTATAATAATGATGTTCCTTAATATATGTCAATATATTTTCTCTTTATTTCAAATATTAAAACATGTTTTCCATAGCTCACTTGTGTAAACGAAACATTTAAAATTTAATATTACTTTTGATTATATAAAAGCAGATTTTCAACAAAATAATTTTATAATTATAATTGTGAATCATTTCGTTCATGTCAAAATTTATCCTAAAACTAGTATCATACCTTTGCACAATAGAAACACTAAATACTTAGCAATACAGTAACTTTTATTAAAGAGCATAATACTGCTTGAAAAATAACTTTCACTATTTTTTCTAGTCTTCTGCTCATCTTTAATCTCGTTAATATTCTTAATATCTAATACTTTAGGGCCAGAGAGATAGCACAGTGGTATGGCATTTGCCTTGCACGCCGCTGACCCAGGACATACCCATCTCCCAGCATTCCATATGGTTCATCTCCCAGCATTCCATATGGTCCCCAGAGCCCGCCAGGAGCGATTTCTGAGAGCAGAGCCAGGAGTAACCACTGAATACTGCTGGGTGTGGCCCAAAAACAAATGAACAAAACTCTAATGTTTTAATACTTTGAAAAGAGTAAAGAATATGATTGAACAATTATTACTGTAATTAGTAAAGTATATATACATACATAAAAGTATATATACTAATATAGCTCTATATGTATAATACTATATGTACAATATATAGTAAAATATATATGCATATATTATATATACATTTATAGATATATATGTATAGATGTTAGTTTGGGGCAATACCTTATGCTTAAGTGTCACTTCTGACACTATTCAGCAGTTACTCCAAAAAATAATCAAGAGACAATATGGGTTACCAGGGATTGAATCCAGGTAGGGAGCATGCAAGTCATTTTACTCCCCATCTGTACTATCTCTCTAAACCCAAGTAATTTAATTTTTTTACATTAGAGCTATTATATATTAATCATACTATCTCTATATGCATATTTTATCTGTACAAATAAATATACATGAAGATATGATGAAAAAATATATTGCAATACAATGATAAGTAAAGACAATATTTGGAAAGTAAATTACTATTGAACGCAGTGAGGAAAACATATATATCAATATATAAGTTGATATATATTCACATAAACAAAAATAATCTTCAAAACCACACAATAAGGCAGCTCAAAATAAATTAAGAGTTAATACACTGAGAAGCTTCTGCCCCTCAAAGGAAATGGTGACAAGAATACAAATGCCATCCACAGAATGGGAGAAACTATTCATCGAATGCCCATCAGATAAGGGGCTAATATCTATGATATACAAGGTACTGACAAGACTTAACAAGAAAAAAACATCTAGCCCTATCAAAAATGAGAAGAACTGAAGAGACTATTCCTCCAAGAAGAAATACAAATGTCCAAAAGAAACATGATAAAAGGCTTCACATCACTAATCATCAGGAAGATGCAAATCATGAGGTACCATCTCACACCACAGAGACTGGCATACATAAAAAAGAATAAGAACAATCAATGTGGGTGTGGATGTGGGGAGAAAGAAACTCATTAAGTGTTGGTGAGAATACCTTCTTGTTAAACCTTTATGGAAAACAATATGGAGATTTCTCAAAAAACTGGAAATTGAGCTCCCATATGATCCAGCAATACCACTCCTAGAGATATACCTTAGGAACACAAAAAACACAACATAAAAATGCCTTCTGCACACCTATATTCATTGAAAAGCTATTTACATTAGCCAGAATCTGGAAACAACCCAGATGCCGGACAACAGATGAGTGGCTAAAGAAATTGTGGTACATGTACACAATGAAATACTATGCAGTCGGCAGAAGAGATGAGGTCATGAAATTTTCCTATTATCCTATAAATGGATGGACATGGAATCTATTAAGCAGAATGAAATAAGTCAGAAGGAGAGAGATAGACACAAAATAGTCTCTCTCATCTATGGATTTTAAGAAAAGTAAAAAATATTATTGTAAGAATACACAAACAATAGAGATGAGGGCTGGAAGGTCCGTACCACTATATGAAGCTTACCACAAAAAGAGTTCAGTTGAAGAAATGACTACACTGACAACTTCCATGACAATGAAAATAAATGCAAGAAATTGAATGCCTGTCCTGAATGCATTTAAGGGTGGGGGAGGAGAGAGATGGAGGGCATTGGTGGTGGGAATATTGCACTGATGAAGAGGGATGTTCTTTATTTTTTTTAATAACTGGAACCAACTTCAAACATATTTGTAATTATGGTTCTTAAATAAATATATGTATTAAAAATAAGTTGTGGTATATAAACTAACAGAATAATATGCATATCTATGAAAAAACAAAATAAAGCAATTTTAGCAATATGGGTGGAACTAGAGGAGATTGAGTGAGGCGAGTCAGAAGGAGGACAGATACAGAATCATCTTGATCATCTATGGAACTTAAAGATACACTAGCTCAAGATAAGCTACCTGTCCTTAATTCCCCACCTAGGGTGGTCTCTATACTCAAAACAAAACAAACAAACAAAAAACAGCTGTTCTGGTAAATGAGGTAGATTGCCAGACTACAGGTGTCTCATCCTCATCCTGTTCTAAATTATTTCATGCAGTGACTCTGCTTCAGATTCCTTCAACTGGGGTAGAAGATTTAGCACAGGCGTTGATTTTACAGTAGCAGTCTTATAGAACTTAGTATATCAGGGGAAAGAGGGATAAAGGGAAAAACTGAGTGATTATGAAACTTTTCTCTAAACTACATTGTTTAATAGTAAAATCAAACTTATGATACTGTATTAAATGTAGATGTAGTCATAGCAGAAATAAATTATAAATCATCAATTGATGTTAAAACATTTCTGTGTAATTATTGCAGTAACAAGTAAAACATTTCTAAATATATTGAAAATATATTTTGCATAATTATTACACTTTAAGTAGACTATAAACAAAAAACATTAGCTAATATAAAATAAAGAAAATCAACATCCTAAGTATAGCAAACAGAATGTTCATTACCCGAATGCCCTGGGTAAAATGGCAAATAGAGACAGTTATGTAGCAATGGAAAAAAACCTAGATTTTAATGGTGATCTTTATGCAAAATATATAAAGTCACTTTCTAATATCATATGCCTAATATTTATACAATATAATTGTTAGATAAAAACTTATTAAAATAATACAAATCTATACTTCCAAAGAAACCAGTAATCAGCAAAAGTAAGCATATTTGCTTACAGTATCATTCTACAAGTAAACCACTCAACTAAGATTATATAAACTACTCAAAATTATTATTAAAATTCTAAAATCTGGTATGCATATTTCATTAATATAAAGAAACTTCTTGTGAGTATGGGTGGTAAATCTGATTTTGAAAGTTAATTATCTAAATATTCTATTTGTGGTATCTAACACATAAAATATTTATTGCCTCCAAATTGAATTAATTTGTCAATATTAAATACATTTTTATAATAAATTTATGGAATTTACTTATGGCTATAAATTTAGTGAGCACATTTTCAGTTCAAACTCAGTCCTATATTTAGTTCCTAACTTAAACATCATATATGTACATTTCAGGGGGCTGTTTTTTCTTTTGTTATTTTTTGGGTCACACAAAGCGAAGCTCAAGGGTTACTCCTGGATCTTTGCTCAGAAATTGCTAGTGGCAGGCACGAGGTACCATATAGGATGCTGGGATTCGAGCCACTGTCTGTCCTGGATTGGCTACATGCAAGGCAAAATGCCCAACCGCTATGCTATCTCTTCAGCCCCCTATATATGTATTTAATAAAAATTTTCCTGAAAAGAAAATTCAGGTTTCTCAAAATATAAACATTGTGCTAATTACATTAATCAGCATACAACAGTACTACGATGTCTCTACTTAAAAAAAATTCCACTTTTGTACTTGCCTCAAGATATTATCCCATTCCTCTTCTGCTTTCAGGTAAACTTTGTGTTTCACACACACACACACACACACACACACACACACACACACACACACACCTTCTCATTCCATCAAATTCCTTTGGTTTCTTACTGTTCTACTGAAATTATAGTTTCATAAGTAATTTCCAAATAATCATTGATTTCTTCTCCTTCTTCTAGTCCTATTTTTATTTGTGCAATCAGTATGAATGTGTTTCTTTGTCTTTCTTCCTATTCTTTCCTGTAACTTTATTCTCACTGTCTGCATTCTTCTGACCTCTAGATTGAACTATGAAGATTGACTTCTGTGTCTCCTCTCTTTTGTTTTGACCATAACATTAAAGCTTTAATACCATCCATCTCTGTGTCAATAATTCCTAAAGCCTTTAATTCAGAACTATCTCTTACAAGGACTGTTGACGACATGTTCAATTTTACTTTATTTATATCTCCCTTTAGATACTTTATATGATGACTTCATAGAACTAAAATAAGCCTCATCTTACTAACAGCAACTTTTCACCTGAAATAAGAAACTTTTCCCTATAGTCTCCTCTGAAACCAAAGTATGCAGTATTAAAATTAAAATAATAAATAAAAATAATGTTCTCTACTCTTCCTACACTTTACCCATTCCATCACAGTCATCACAATGCCCTAAGAAAACTCTTATAAACAAACTCCATACCTTCCCCATCTTAGACAAGTCAATGTACCTGATTCTTCTCTTGCTTTTGGTAGAAGTCCTCAGTGATCTATCTTTCCCTGTGAAGTTAAGAATGTTCTTCCAGAGATAAATGATAATGACTCTAGTACACAGTACTTAAAAATTGCTAGAAGAGTAGATCTCAATGTTGTTAGCTCAGAGAGATGCTTTAAGAATGTTCCTAATGCAGTTGTTCTCAAATACGAGGCTCCGTAAAGAGGGGCTCTTTTGACCTAGGCAAACACTGTCATAACAAGCTAAGCCCAGTGTTTATGTCTTTGTATGTCTCTGGAACTGAGAGTTGCTGTGTCCTGTTTCAAACCCCGCTTCGAAAAGCTATGCATTGCAAAACGTGCTCATTGTAGCCATTAATCCAGACGTCGCCTCTGATTAAAAAATCAGCTAAAATTATTTTATAAAGTTTATTTTGCAGGTTAAAGTTTTTTTTAAATAAACATACTATTTACAGTCGCGCGGGGGGGGGGGGAACAAAATATTTTCTTCTTCCCAGGGGGGTATGACAAAATAATTGAGAAGCACTGCACTAATGACTGTGAGGTTCTGAGTTTGATCCCCAGTGCTGACTGTTCTCCTAGTCACCACCAGGTGTCGCTCCTATAAAAGAAAAGCTGTTAGAACACACTAGCTGAGATAATTGACATGTCAAGAAAGTTTATTGTGGCAAATCATATTGAAATATTTTGTATTTAATAATACATCAAGTGGTATTATTGTGTACCGTAGAATAAATTTATATACCAAATATATTTAAATAGAAGCAGGGCCGGAGTGGTGGCACAGTAAGTAGGGCATTTGCCTTTGACACGCTAACCTAGGATGGATCACTTTTTGATGCCCTCTACATCCCATAATGTCCCCCAAGCCAGGTGCGATTTCTGAGCGCATAACCACGAGTAACCGGGTGTGACCCAAAAATAAAAAAAGAAAGAAAAAAAAGATATGCAAGAAGCACTTTTAAGATCAGATCACTTGTCTCCTTGAACTTTTCTAACCATTTATCTTTCTATTTTAAATAAAATTTAAATTACTTGATTGGTTAGGATTCTAAGAACTTATGTCTGACCATTGTAGCTTTCATCTTCCAGGACCACTATTTTTGGCTTTTCCATGTCATGCTAAATTAGTCACCTCAATGCTTTGTTTTGCTTGATTTTTAAAATAATTATCCAATTTCCTAGAATGCAAGTTTTCTCAGATATACAGATGTGACATTATTATATAGTATTCTCAGAAAGAATCATCACATGATAACTCACATTTCTTGCTTACTAGATACTATTTCTCTAGATACTATTAAGCAGTGCTACTTCATTATTTATATTTTTAATTTTTAACTCAGATTCTGTATTACATTTCAAATTAGAAGGTAGTTTCCAAAGGTAGAAACCTTAACAGTCTACCCAAGACATTGCTTGACATTTAAACATAGATAAATAAATCATAAGTAAAAACTAGTTCAGTAAATAAATCAATAATTGAGAAACTTAAATAATAATGCCAATTAAAACATATATACAAGAAAATATATATCAAATTTTTGTCAGGCAACCTATGTTTTTAATACATAGGTTTTACATGTATTTGTGAACATATCAGTAACAATACATTTGCACTTAGCTAATTACACAATCATGCAGCAAATTCATACAATATTTAAGATTTCATGCTGCATAAAAAAATTACAGACACCTAAAAATTCTTATGTCTTTTTTTAAATAATTTTTATTGTGATCAAAGTGAATTACAAATCTTTCACAGCAACATTTAAGGTACATAGTGACAATAAATCAGAGGCATTCCCACTACCAGCGTTGTCCTTCCAGCATGCATCCCATATCTCCCTCATTGGCCCCCCAAAATACTAGTGTAACTGCTCCCCTCTGCATACAGCTTGTTGTAGATTGGGTATCACTTCTGTTGTCATTGACTATAGGTTTTGTATTTAAGTCAGATCATGTTTTATTTTCACTAAATGTTCTTATCTGTTTGGTCCTGGTACCCTCCATTTCCCCCCCTCAATTCATGAGGCAGAATGAGATGATTCAAGTTATGTGGTTTTGTTGAAAAAAAGATAAATGGAAAAAAAATGGATAATTTTGTCTAGAGGTTATAAATATCAATTTAAAAGAAGAAAGGGAAAATGAAGAAAAACAAAAACAAAAAACATAAAAACCCAGTAACTACAAAAAAGCACCCGCCTACTAAAAAACAATCACCATCATATAATAACCATGAGAATGAAAGAAAATAAAAAATAATAAACATTTTAAAAAGAAGAAAATAAGAAAAAGCAGAGAGAAGTAAAAGAAAGAAAGAAATAAAAAGAAGAAAAAGAAAAACAAAAAAATGAAGGAAGAAGGGCTGGTGTGGCAAGGTTTTAAGATTTTTTTTTTTTGGCATAGTCACAGTAAATATTTGGGAAATTAGAAAGGGAATTTTCTTGGCCTAAGAGATAATTTTTTTTTTTTTTGCCCTTGAAGCATACTACCATGGGAACAACTACAGGCTCCGTACATACTCATTTTTACACCCCAAGGTATTTTTATGGTGCAAGGAAATTTTCTGCTGAGTTGTGGATGATAAAATCATGCCTCTGTAAGCTAGAGATCTTGGTGTTTGCACAGGTCATAGGACGAAGTCTAGGATAGTCTTTCTTTATGGTTTTAGAAGTTCTGTTCCATCACTGTTGTTGTAGTCAGTCTTCTGCAATTAGTGCTCTTGTTTTTTGCTCAGACTTTGTCCTAGGGGACAAAGTCTAGGATGGAGTCTTTATGGTTTCAGAAGTTCTGTTCAGTCACAGTTGTCAAAGTCAGACCTCTGGAATTTAAGATCTTGGTTTTGTACAAATCCTAGGCTGAAGCCTAGGCTAGGATATTTCTTATTGATTCCATGATAAGTTTGCCCAGTCATGGTTGTCAAAGTCAGTCTTCTGTAGTTAGTATTAGATTTTTGCACAGAGCAAAAGACAATGTGTCTTTTGATTTCATATTACTGTTAGGTGATGAGATAGGGCAACTTGCTCTTAGATCAAGTTGTTACCGTTTTCTCATTGTCAGGATGTCATATCAAAACAGGTGCAAGTTGGTGCCAGAGCTGTATTAGGAATTTCCTGGGGTGGGGGGGTTGGTTCCTGGTGCTGTTTCAGGGAACTGTGTTGGTTCTATGTCTGGGATCTGGGGTTCTGTGTTGGATGTTTGCTGTCCAATCACATGGACACTGTATTGTAAAATGTATGGGTTCTTATCCCTAGTAGATAAGAACTTGTTTCTGTGCATAAATTTCCTTTTTTAGAGTGCCTATGTAAAAGGGAATAGTACCATATTATATTGTTGCTGCATGGCAGACTATACAACCTCTGTGTCCCGGTTTTTATCTGAGCTTTTATCCCAGGCAAAACTTTTTTCTAGGTTTTAGTACAAAGCAGAACCAAAAGAGGTAAAGTTAAAAAATTATTATTATATATGGGTATATATATATAAGAAATAAATAAAGATTGAGCACCAGACTATATACTCTCTATACCCTTCCTAAGGTTCTTTGCTGTTCTCTATTTTCCCATCTTCCCTTCTATTCTCTTTATCTCCCTCTCCTCCCCCACCTTCCCTTCTCCCCTCTTCTCTTTTACCCTTCCATCTCCACTCCTCTTTTCTCCTTTCTACTCCTCTCTCCCTCTTTCCCCTTATCACCTTTCTTATTTCATATTTTGTCTCCTATCCTTCCCTTTTCCTCTCCTCTTTCCACTATCTCATTATATTCCCTTTCTTTCACACCTCTATGCCTTATATAGATAAATTTGGGTAATGTCTCTTATAAAAAAAAGAAATAAATAAAAATAAATTTAAAAAAGTAATTAAAATATGTGATGGAGGAGACTACCTTTACATTTGGGAATAAACTCACTAAGAGGCATTATTATAGAAGTATTAAACTACATAGTAAATATAGGCAACCCCATTAAGTATTTTGAGATATTTTTGTGGGGGAGTGAAATCCAGGGTACCTTTTTATCCCACACCATGCTCTTGTTGAGTTTGAGAATTGATTTGCAGCAGTAAGGGATCAGGTAGTGTTCTTAACCAGGGAGTTCTTCTGGGGATAAATCCGGTAGCATGCAAGAGTCCACATTTGGTGGGGGTGAGAGAAGAAGGGCCACATAGCATGAGTCAGTAAGAGTATTGGTTGTAGTTTCTTGTCAGCCCATGAGATGTGGAACTGAGAGGATGTCCTTGTGCTTTGGAAGCTGGGTGGTGGTTTATTAGGGCAGGAAGTCAGTCTTGGTACTTAATGGGTTAAGAACTAAGGGTCAAGAGGGTTAAATAAGGAGGGATAATGGAGCAGGATTGAGGGAAGAGAGGATATAAGTTTGTCTGAAGGGGGGAGGAGGTTTAATATATAAGGGGCTTTAATACACTATAGGCATGGATTGTTTACAATTTAGGTTTGTCAATCAGAGAGAGGTCACAATCTACAAACTCATGCCCACATACAGACATTAGAGACCTATTCTTAAGTTGTTGGAGGCCTGACCCTTATAATATGGGTCTGAACTCTTAAGAAATACTTGAATTAAGAAAAGATAAATAATTGGTTAAGATATAGATTAGGAGAGAAAGAAAGAGAAAATGGAAGTTAAGAGATAAAAGATAAGCAAATACAGTAAAAATAAGTTAAGAAATAAATTGGGCTGGTATGTCAGAGTTGAAAGGTTTTCCAATTTCTAGACACTTCATAAATGGTGGGATGGGCTTTGCTAAGTGAAGGTTTTAGGGTTAGAAAATGGCTGTAGCATTTTAGGGTAAAAATAGTTTTCACATTTAGAGTTCTAAGCAATATGGTAGTGAAGACTATAAGAGATGGCTGCCCTAGGAAATATCATTCACCTCATCTTATGTATAGAGGTTCCTTTGCTGAAGAGAAACTGCCAGGGTGGGCTTTATTTAACACAGATTGAACTGATAAAGAAAAATAAAGCAGAGAAGTAAAGAAGTAGAAAGAGGAAAAATGAGAAAGAAAAGAGAAAAAAAGGAAATGTTAATTTTCAGAAAGATATTTGATGAGTGGGACCTGTAACATAAGTTTGTGGTGTGCTCTTGTCAGTTTCAGTGGTCTGAATGATCATATGCTTTATGATTTAACAGAAGACATAAAACAAAATAAAATGGATAAATTGGAGTATTTTATCAAGACATTGTCATAATGAGCACTGTATATGGTATTTAGTATGATTGAGCACCAAGGCATAAAATTAAGGTGTCCACCCTATGTTTCCAAGTACCACTGTAGACAAAGAAGCTGAAGGGTTATTTTAGTCTAGATAAAATTAAGACATTAAAATATACTGCTAGTATTCACTGCAGTGGGAGTCCCTGGCTTCCAATCATATTCTGCACCTGGTTCTGTGGATAACTACATTATGATATTATTATGGGCCTTTATAGTTAGAAGTTGATTGCTTACCTGTTAACTCTTAACCACTGTTTCCATTGTTGCTGCTTTCTTTATGGTATAACAAATAGTGGAGGCTCTGTGTTGCCCCTTTTCCACTTTATTTGAACACTTCTCCTCATTATTGCTGACATCTATGATGTATGGAGTTTCTGCCCTTTACCATTGTGATTCTTCATATGGAGTATTATATGTATATAAGATATATATTCTAAATACCTCAGATAAGTGCTAACATTCTGTATTTATCCTTCTTCTGACTTACTTCATTTAACATAATATTTTCTAGATCCATCCATGTTGCTGCAATATCCATGATTGTATTCTTTCTAACTGCTATGTAATATTCTATTGTGTATAAGTACCACAACTTAATGATCCACTCACCTATTGTTGGACATCGAGGTTAATTTCAAATTTTGGCTATTGTGCTGAGTGCTGTGATAAAATAGTGGAGTGCATATTTGGGATGAATGTCCTTCTGTCTTGGGGATAGATACCCAAGAGTGTGATTGCTGGGTCATATGGAACTCAATTCTGAGTTTACTGAGCACCCTCCATACTGTTTTTCATAGGGGTTGGACCAGGCAACATTCCCACCAGCAGTGGATAAGAGTTACTTTCTTAACACATCCCAGCCAACAGAGATTGGTCCCATTATTTTTGATGTGTGCCATCCTCACTGGTGTAAGGTGGTACATCATTGTTGTCTTGATTTGAATTTCCCTAATGATGAGTGATGGTGAGCATGTTTTCATGTGTCTATTGGCCATCATTTGGTCTTCTTCAGAGAAGTGTCTATTCATTTCTTCTCCCCATTTTCCTATGGCTTTATTAGATTTTGTGGAGCTAACCTTTCTGAGTGCTTTGTATATCCTAGAAATAAATCCTTTATCTGATACATTGAATGCAAAAACTAGTTCCCATTCCTTTAGCTGTCTTCTAGTTTTAATGAGGGTTTCTTTCATCATACAGAAACTTTTTAGTTTGATGTATTCCCATTTATTTAGGTTTGATGCTATAACTCTAGGCAAACTATATTTTAGCATAGATTTCTACTGACTTTTTTATGTTTAAACATTTCTTATTTAAGTTATTATCTATATTATTGCCTAGTCTCTCTCTTTTCCTCTCTTCCCACATTAGTCTGCACTCCATTCCAAGAGAGTGTATGTCATAAAATGTATCTGAGCTATCTTTTTAGGAAAGGAACTTTGATACATAAGATGCAGTGGACAATACTACATAGATAGCCACCTACATAGGTAGGCCTCATTAACACATTGTTTAGCACTCAAGATGTGAAACCTACGTGTATCCTAAATTGCTCCAGACATTATCTAATCCTGAAACCTTCATTTAGCAAGATCCAACCCCATCATTGACAAAATGCCTAGAAACTGGGAAAACCTCCCAACTCCAACGCACCAACCCAATCTTTTGATTTATTAGTTTTTTTACTTTATTTTTATTATATTTACCTATTTTTCTGTTCTCTCTTATCTTTTGCTCTCCCTTCATCTTTTTCTTAAGCTATACATAAACTAATTATTTATCTTAATTCAACCAGTTCTTAAGAGCTCAGACCCATCCTATCAGTGTCAGACATCTAACAACATCTTAAGAATAGATCACTATTGTAATCTTTATGTGGGTATGAGTACATAGAAAGAGAACTCTATGAGAGACAAACCTAAATTGTAAACAATCCATGCCTATAGTGTTTATAGCCCCTCCTATATACTATCCCTCCTACTCTCCTTCAGAAATCCTACTATGCCTATACCCTTCATTTCCAATCTGATATTCCACTTATTATTGTTCTTTACCCTCAGTTCTTAACCCATTTGATATCAAGACCGACCTTCTGCCCCAATAAGCCATCACCCAGCTCCCAAGCAAAGGGACATCCACCCAGCCCCACACCTCGTCCCCTAGCAAGAAACTACAACCAAAACCTTGCTGACTCTTGCTCTGTGGCCCTCCTTCTCATCCCCCCCAACAAATGAGGACTGTTGTTTGATACCGAACTCAGCTCCAGAAGGATCTCCAGTGCAATAACGCTACCCAAGCCCTTTTTGAGATAAATCATTTCTCAAACTAAACAAGACCAGGGTGTGTGATGAAAATGTGCCCTGGATTCCATCCCCCACAAGAATATCTCAAAAGGCAATGGGGAAGCCTATATTTTCTTTATAAGTTTAAAACCTATATAATACTACCTCTTAACCTGTTTATCCCCAAATGTAAGGTAGTCTTCTACATCACTTTGTTCCCTTCATTTTTAAACTTAATTTTATTTATTTTTTCTTTATATATATATGTGAGTGTGTATATATAATATTTTATAATATTTATATTTTAGAATAATATATATAATATTTTTATTTTTGTCTTGTATCTATTTTCTTCTCTTCCTTAATTCCACCTGTTTTGTTTCTGCTCGGTACAAAAACCTACAAGAAAGTGTCTTGCCTGGGATAAAAGCTCAGGTCAAAACCAGGGCACAGAGATGAAGGAGTCAGACACTCTACCCCCAAATGCACCAGCAATATAATATTGCACCATTTCTTCTTACAAAGGCATACTAAAAGGGGGGAAATTTTACATATAGAAACAAGCTCTTATCTACTAGGGATAAAAGCTCATACATTTTACAATACAGAAGCACTTTCCACCTAGAACATATGTCATGTGGACCCATCTTAGATTCCAGGTGATTGGACAGTGACTGCCCAACCCTGAACCCTAGATCCCAGACATAAAACTGACACAGTTCTCCGCAACAGCTCCATGAACCAATCTCCCTCGGGACATTCTTAATACTGCTCTGCACCAACATGCACCAGTTTGATATGACAATGAGGAAATGACAACATCTTGTTCTAAGAGCAGGTTGTCTTACCTCTCCACCTAAACATAAGATGAAATCAGAAGACATGTCATCCTTTGATCTGTGCTAAAGCCAAGATCACTATCTATAGAAGACTGACCGTGACAAATATGACTGGGCAGAACTTATCCTGGGTCTAATAAAAAAGACCCTAGCCTAGGCTTTGACCTATGATCTGTACAACAACCAAGATCTCTAATTCCATAGGTCTGACTGAGAAAATTACAACTGAGCAGATGTTCTGGATACAAAATAAAAGAGACAGTCCTATGCTTCGTCCTAAGATGGAGCAAAAATTGAGACTACCAACTACAGAAGACTGATTAAAACAACAGTGAGGAAACAGAACTTCTAGAACCATAAGAAAGACTCCATTCTAGGCTCCATTCTTTGATATGTACAAATACCAAGATCTCTAGCTACAGAGGCCTGATTTTATCATCCACCAAGGAGTGGAAAGTTTTCAGACACCACAAAAGGACTTAGGAGAGAGTAATGGAACATGTACAGAACCAGTAGTTATTCCCTGACAGTATACTTCAAGGGCAGATAAACCCTGTATCTCTCAGGCTAAGGAAATTCCCTTTCTACTCTCCCCAATATTTACTGTGACTATGGAGGAGGAGGAGGAGGAGGAGGAAGGATGAAGAAGAAGAAAGAAAAAGAAGGAAGAAGAAGGAGGAGGAGGAGGAGGAAGAAGAAGAAGAAGAAGAAGAAGAAGAAGAAGAAGAAGAAGAAGAAGAAGAAGAAGAAGAAGAAGAAGAAGAAGAAGAAGAAGAAGAAGAAGAAGGTGATGCTGGAATTTCTGAGCAAAATTATTTGATAGTTCATAATTTTGCTTGAGATTTTACAAAAGAGAGATAGCCAAGTAATGACAGAAAATGTAATACCAAGCATGAAATTTGCTCTTCTGAAATTCCTCAACTATTCACACAGGAGAAAAAGGTGTCCACAGCGGCCTTTTGAGGAACCCTATGGGGGTTATTTTAATTCTCCCCACCAGGAAAATCTGAGGATACATCTGGTGAGTTGAGCTCCCCTAAAAGTTCTTGCATGCTGTAGCAAAGAAGCACAAATTTATTTTTTTTGGTTTTGTTATTGTTGTTTGGTTTTTATTTGTTTTCTTTGTGTGTGTGTGTGTGTGTGTGTGTGTGTGTGTGTGTGTATGTGTGTGTGTGTGCGCGTGTGATTTGTTTTTATTTCAGGACATTGGTTATTGTGTTTGTTGTCTTTATTACTGTGGTGATTTTGGGGAGGATAACATTGGTGATGGGGATGTCCCTGATTCAATGTTGCTATGTACCTAAAATATTACTGTGAAAGATTTGTAATCCACTTTGATAAAAATAAAAATTATTGTTAAAAATGTCTCTGAGCTAAATATAACCATATAATTCAACCTATTTAACATATCTGACTACTTACTATTATGTTTTTAATAATGTAATCTATTTACTATTATGTTTTTTACTATGTGGGCTTTTTTTTTTTTTTTTTTTTGGTTCTTGGGCCTCATCTGGTAGCACTCAATGGTTGTTGATAACTATGGCTCAGAAATCACTCTTGGCTCTGGGGACCATATGGGATGCCGGGGGATCAAACTGCAGCTCGCCCTGGGTCAGGGCATGCGATGCAAATGCCTACCACTGCACCATCACTCCGGCTCCACTACTTGAGTTTTAATTTCTTCTCTTTCACTCTCTGTCTCTCTGTCTCTTTCTCTTTCTCTGTCTCTGTCTCTGTCTCTCTCTCTGTCTCTCTCTCTCTCTCATTCTCTCTCTCTTTCTCTTTTTTTATGCTCAAGTGTCCATGGATCAAACCCAGATCTCACTCTCACACATGCAATGATCTATATTGAGCCATATTCTCAGTGTCTAAGTGAATTTTATCAAAAGACTATGGCAGTAGTTTCTTATGTTAATAATCATAATCGGATAGTGATATTATGATATCTCTAATAGCTTAGGGTGCCCAAAATTAGAAGTTTGAAATGTTTGTAATATAAAGATTGACTCCCAAGAGAACTAAAACTTTACGTGGAAGAATTAACTTTATGATTCCATTCAATTGCATATAAAAATGATTTTTGGAGGTTTGTTCTACCATTCAACAATATAAATACAGATACTCCCACTTAACGACCTACCTATTTAGTGACTGCTCGCACTTATGACCATCTTGACCAGGACCTCTTCACCATTATTTTATTTTATTTTAAATATCCTTTTGTACACTCTATAGTGTACACTCTATAGTAGAGTACTGTGGTTTTTGGTACTTTAATGTACCTACTTTACTAACTTTATGTTCCATAATACATTGCAGTACTGTGTAAATTATACAACCTATGCAAATTAAAACAAGTGGAAGTTTTCAGTTTGATCTTTATCATTATTTTATTGATTCAGAATACTGTATTGTCAAGTACTATGCATATACTGTACTACTGTATACAGAACATGCAGTTCCTCACTTAATGACCAATTCGCTTAACGACCAAGTCTTTGAAAAGGAACGTGGTAGTTAAGCGAGGAGTATTTGATTCAATTAGCAATAAGTGCAGAAGAGATAAAACTAATGAACTATTCAAAAGAAAGTCTTTGGGCCCCTGACATGTAGTAGACCCTGTTTAAAATATCTAATACACACAGACCTTAAGCATTAACAAGGGACACTCCTGAGGACAAAGAAGGAAGAGCTTCTGAGAACTTCAGGTATGACAACCAAATAAATAATCAAAATTTGAAAAGAAAAAATTAGAGACTCTGGAGGCAAAATGAGTTCCTTTTAATCATTTTTATTTGTGAAATTAGGAGTTTTATGAATTTGGGTGCAGTTTCTGAATAAGAGCCTTTGGTAATCCTTGAGAGAAAAGGCCTCAGGACCATAGGTGATTACAATTTATCATATTAATTCAGGGATTCCATAGAAATGATCAGAGCCCCCGTATCTACTTGATATTCTGGCCTAGTAGTGAGAGCCTAATAATTCAATGATCTATCTGGTCTGGTGATGCAGACCTAAGGGTCCTGGAGCTACCAGTGCTATATCACAGAGTCCTGCGGTAAGGGCCAGTGTACTAGAGGCTGAACTAAAAGCCTATGATTGCAAAGCATGAACTCCAGTTCTGTGTCCTAAATGCTAGTTTTGAAAAGGAAAAGTAAAGAGACAAGAGTACTAGGATTAAGAAACTTGCTTTGTACACAACTGATCTAGATTTGCTGCCAGGCATGGCATATGACACCCTGAGAGCCACAAGGAGTGGATCTGAGTACAGAGCCAGAAGTAAGCCCTAATTACAGTCAAGTGTTGCCCAATAATCACCCCCCCAAAAACACACACAGAGACTAATAACAAAAATAAACAAAGTACTAAATGTATACTATGAAAGGGAAGTTTATGGTCAGCAAACCTGCTTTAATTTCCAGAACCACATATATTCCCCTGAGTAGAATCATGAGTGATCAGAGGACACAGAGCCTGGAGTAAGCCCTGAGCATTTCTAGATATTGATCAAAAAAAAAAAAAAGAAAAGAATAAAGAAAAGAAAAAAAGAAGAGAGGGAAAGAGAAAAGGAAATTAGAAAGAAAAGAAGAAAGAAAAGGAAAAATCAGAAGGAAAAGAAAAAATGAGAAAGAACAAGAAGAAGAAAGAAAGAAAGAAAGAAAGAAAGAAAAAAAGAAAGAAAGAAAGAAAGAAAGAAAGAAAGAAAGAAAGAAAGAAAGAAAGAAAGAAAGATGAAAGAATATAAAGAAAAAGAAAGGAATGGAGGAAGAAAGGAAGCAAGGAAAGAAAAGAAAGTCAATAAAATGGGCAAACAAAATAGTAAACACAAAAGAAAGTAAAATTCGTTTCCATATCTATTTTAAATACTGCACCAACAGAAGTATTTTTATTATTTATTGATTTTGTGTGTGGAAGGAGAAGCTCCCAAGAAGTTCTGAGAAATTTCTGGTTTTGCTCCTCTCCAGGATAAGGGTCTCAATGCTAGGGCCTAAGAATATGAGGATACTGTTTCACAGGACCTGTTGTTCTAGCTAGGGATTCCCTACCACATCTGTAATGTTAGGGGGATTCCCGGTTTGCATCCATCGAAGTTCAGGTGACTAATTGCTGCTTGGTCAAACTGTTAATGGTTTCATTCAATATGTGCATTTTAATACTTGTACTCTGTTTCTATTCTCTTAGGCTTAGTTTTTAAAAGTGAAATGTAAATTTAATTTTTAAGAATATGTTTTTATAAAAGCTTTTTATTAAAATGACGATATGTCCTAGGTTAGTGCATGCAAGGCAAACTCCCTAAGGCTTGCACCACCGCTCCAGCCCCTAAAAATATTTTGTTAATACTTTTTTCATTTATTCTTGCTAATTTTTCTAGGTAGTTCCAAAGTGCTATTATATATTTAGATTTGTTTCTGATGCCAAAATCAGTTTAAATATAAGTTGTTGAAGCTTGATGGTGAACTCTGAATTCTTTTTTTAAAAAATGATAAAATACTTGTGATTTCACTTGCTCTTCCAAAATTTTGCCACTGCATCAGTAGGTGATACAGATATTTCTTCATTTTTAATCTTGGTTGTGTCTTCGTAAATACCTCACTTAGAATACAGATGAAATAACATGATACAATTAAAACTAGGGAAGCATGGGAAAACCAAATTATTTTGTTATACTTATGGTTAGAAATCCATTGCAAAAAAAGAAAAGAAAAGAAAAGAAAAGAAATCCATTACAGATTGTATGAAAGCCCGATTCACTGAGAATCACAGATACTGCAAATATTTCACATATTTCAGCTGAAGAATTGCTAAGATTCCAGTTTATCAAACCAAGTTTTATCAACTAAAAGAACACATATGAGGGGCCAGGAAGGTGGCGCTAGAGGCAAGCGCTAGAGTAGGACGGACTGCAGTTCGATTCCCTGGTGTCCCATATGATCCCCCCAAGCCAGGGGCGATTTCTGAATGCATAGCCAGAAGTAACCCCTGAGCACCAAACGGTTGTGACCCAAAAACCAAGGAAAAAAAAAAAAGAACACATTTTTTCCGCTCTGCTCAGCCAGGGATCCATACTGGTTGTTCTCGATTCCCAAGTATAGCTTAAAGGGAAATTTCACAATGTCCAGAGCCCTGGATATCCTCCAAATGAAAAAAGAGGATGTCCTTAAATTCCTTGTTGTGGGCATTCACTTAGGTGGCACTAATCTGGACTTCCAGATGAAACAGTACATTTACAAAAGGAAAAGTGATGGCATCTACATCAAATTTAAAGAGAACTGGGAGATGCTTCTGCTGGCAACTCGTGCCATTGTTGCCATTGAAAACCCAGCTGATGTCCGTGTTATCCAGGAATACTGGCCAGAGAGCTGTGCTGAAGTTTGCTGCTGCCACTGTCGCCACCCTGATCACTGGCTGCTTCACGCCTGGAACTTTCACTAACCTAATTCAGGCAACTTTCTGGGAGACTTTTGGTTACTGATCCCAGGACCGACCACCAGTCCCTCACAGAGGCATCTCACGTTAATTTGCCTACGAATGCTCTGTGTGACACAGACTCTCCTCTGCGCTGTGTGGACATTGCCATTCCTTGCAATAACAAGGGAGCTCAACTCCGTGGGTTTCATGTGGTAGATGCTGGCCCGGGAAGTTATACGAATGAGAGGCCCCATCTACTGGGAACACCCATGGGAGGTCATGCTTGATCTCTACTTTTTTGGTGGGGTGGGAGGTTGGTTTTTGGTTATTGGGTCACACTCTGCGGTGCTTAGGTGTTACTCCTGGCTATGCACTCAGAAATCGCACCTGGCTTGGGGACCTTATGGGACACCAGGGATCTAGCCTGTCCATCCTAGGCCAGCTGCCTGCAAGGCAAATGCCCTATCGCTGAGCTACTGCTCCAGTCCCTGATCTCTACTTCTATAGAGATCCTAAGGAGATTGAAAAGGAAGAGCAGCAGGCTGCTGCTGCAAAGGCTGTGACAGAGGAGGAACTTGAGGGTGAATGGACTGCTCTAGTTCCTGAATTCACTATTACTCACTCTGAGGTTGAAGGGTGGTCTGAAGGCGAACAGGTGCCCTCCGATTTGATTCAGCAGCTCCCTACAGAAGATTGGAATGCTCAGCCTGTTACAGAAGACTGGTCCGCAGCTCCCACTGTTCAGGCCACAAAAGGGTAGGAACCACCATTGAATGGTCTTAAGCTGTTCTTTTGAGACTGAAATAGGAATGGAAATCAGGTTGATGAAAAATAAATGAATTTAAAAATAAGAAAACGCATGTAAAAATGTCAGAAAAATTCAACTCCTTTTTGTAATACCAACTCAAAACTTAAATCTGGTAGTGGCCATTAAATATATTTTTTTTCTTTGCCCTGTCAAAAATCCTAATTGACTCATAGAATCTAAAAAATACAAAATGGTAGCTTTAAACTTGGTACTAAAAGTGCACTTAGCAATAAAAATACTAGCAAATAAAATCCTAGAAAAATAAGCTTTATCAAAAATAGCTAAAATATGTCAAATTCAATTAACTTAGCCAAGAATATTAAGATGAAATATTATTTGATTCTTAAAGATGATGAGTATTTTATTTATCAAAAAAGTACAGAAGGAGGGGAGTGAGAGATAGCAAGAAGGGACTGAAAGATACCTTGCACACAGTCAACCTAACTTTGAATCCCAGCATCTTATATGAACTCTCAAGTACTGTCAGGAGTAGTTTCTAATTGCAGAGTCAGATGTAACCCCCTAAGATCATCAAGTGTGGCCCAAAAGCCAAAACCAAAAAAAAAAAAATTAAAAAAATACATTTTATAGACTAATAGCCATAAGAAGATTTCATTAAATTTTGTCCCCCAGGAAAATAAACTTTCTTAAAAAATTAGATCATTTTTCAAAATTTTTCATGTATTTTTCATATTATAATTAATTAAAAAATCAATGAGTGAATCATTGTAATGATTATGTAATATATTTTATATAGTGTCTTGAGTTAATTACTATTGGAATTTAGTTGCCTGAAAGTCAGAATATGATTATAAATTTTGCTTACTGCTAGCCCTCTCAAAGAATTTCATATACCCATTCATACTTCATAAGAAATTAGAGAATAAAGAAAATATATTAAATAAGAGGCTCTTCAAATTTGCTTATAGTTTTGCATTAATAAGTTAAAAATAAGAAAAGAGTTGGTGCAATATCCTTAAAACTAAACACATCATTTTTTCCACCGATCTTTTGTGTTTGTTTGGAAGTCACAATCTGCAGTGCTCAAGGCTTACTCCTATATCTGTGCTCAGTGTTCACTTCTGGTTACATTCCGAAGATCATATGCAGGACTGGGGACTAAACCTAGGTTGGCTGTCTACAAGCCAAGTAATTTAAGGTCTCTATAATCTCTCTGGCCTCTTTCACAACTATTTTTTTTTTTTTTTTTTGGTGTTTGGGCCACACCCGTTTGATGCTCAGGGGTTACTCCTGGCTATGTGCTCAGAAATCGCCCCTGGCTTGGGGGGACCATATGGGACGCCGGGGGATCGAACCGCGGTCCTTCCTTGGCTAGCGCTTGCAAGGCAGACACCTTACCTCCAGCGCCACCTACCCGGCCCCTCTTTCACAACTATTTAACCCATGTAGTTTTCTACACTTCAGAAAACTTCAGAAATATATTCCTATAGTCTTTGACCTGGGATAGTTAACATAGATAAATCTGGCACTTGCGTCTCAAAAACACATTTTGATTTTAAGCAATTCAATAGTCCCCTTTTCTATGCTATAGGAAAATATTGTTTGTGCCTAAATTTTTTGAAATAGTTAAATAAATCTCAAACTAAAGAGCACTCCTTTTTTTTTTTTTTTTTTTTTTTGTATATAAAGCTCTTGGTGTGGTGCATCTGACATCTGGACCAATTGTCAGCTATGGATAATTATGTCCCTTAATCGTTCCATGCATCTATTTTCAATTCAGTTCAGACCTTGTAATTAAAAACTCTTTAAATAGGATACAGCTCTTTTGGATAATGAAAAATCCTGATTGAATTCAAAAGATGATGTAGTATCACAAAACCTTTATTTGTAAAAAGTCATTGCATTTTAAAGTTTTTATCCTCGTTTCCCTAAAAATAGTGTTGAATATTTAAAACCAATCAACTAGGATGCCTTTTTATAATAATAAAAGGAAAATTTTATTTAAAATATATATCCAATGCATAACATTTTCTACTGAAAATTAACTTAAGTATAGCCAAAGCATCATTTTCTGATTGATACAAACAACTATGTTCATTAGAGTTAAAAAGTAATGAAATTCCATCAAAAATCAAATGTTGGACTATTGGAAAATTATTTTAAATACTTTATTTAATTTTTAAAGTAATATGTTATGCAGCAATTTTCATGTTATTATAAATTTGTTATTGCAGTCTTTGGACCACACTCAGCAGTGATTAGTTAGGGATTCCTCCTGAAATTTTGCTCAGTGATTATTGCTGGCAGGGGCTTGGGAAATTCTCTGTCATGTCATGTGCAAGACAAGCAACTTACCTGTTATAATTTTCTCTGACCCCATACAGTTTAGTATACACAATAATATGTTAGTACCCTCATCCCCAAAGAGTTTCTATAAATGACCCTCAAATACTGTCCCAAGGTCAAATCTCCTCCACCCTCTCTTTGCAGTCTTAGTTCACTGCTCTGTTGGCAATAACTTAGGGTTTGGAAAGGTATCTTAATTACCTAAATATCTCTTCAATATCAATTGTTTATTTCTTAATAAATCTAAATAGCATTAACTTAATTAACAGTAGCTTAATTTATGGATACTTAAAATACATACATAGTTGAATACATACATTTATATTATCCTGCTTTTTCATCATATATTTAAATAGAAATTGTAACTTTTTATACTCTATGGTAGAAATATACATTAATATCTATCTCAGCTTACATTTCTTCTATTGAAGAAAGCACATCTGTAGTCCTACTACTCATTTTCTCTTTCCTTCTCTCTCTCTCTCTCTCTCTCTCTATATATATATATATATATATGCATATATAGTGCTTATTTAGATAAGAATATTAAAATTATGCACTGAATGGCTGGAGTGGTAGTACAGAGGTTAGAAAACTTACCTTGCATACAATACACCTGGATTCTTTCCCCAGAACCCTAGGTCTTTCAAGCCCATCAGGAATGATCAAGGACAGAGTCAAGCACAGAGTCAGGAGAGAGCCTTGAGCACCAAAGGAAAAAAAAAGAAAAAGAAAAAAAGAAAAAGGAAACAAAGTGAAAAAGAGTATGACATAAATTTCAGTAATCTAATAATTTTTTAAGCATGTTAATGCTTATTTCTTTATATTTTTGTATAGCTGATTTCACACACAGGGAATGGCAGGATTGAATCATTTTAGCAGAAATATTATAGTCTACAAATATAAAGTATTTCCTATAAATTTTTTAAAAAATATGATTTTACTGAAATCTGACCTAGATAACTTTAGTTTCTATTTTTTCTTTTATGAGCCAGCTTATTGTTACTATTTTGACAGATTTTTAATATTTTGATTAGATTATCTTTAAAAATAATACTGTTTAGTCAAAGTCTTGATGCTTTTCTTGAAATTAAGAAAATATTTTAAAAACCTATTGACTGCAAAATGTCAAAATGGATATGAGGAGTATATCCTCTTATAAATGTGAAGCAGTTGGAAATATTTTACCATACAAAAATGTGGAAAGAACTGTTAGACCTATTTTAAGACTGATATGATGCAATAACTCTCCATTAGATATAGTTGCAAAGTTTTTCATTAACCTACCAACTGTGTCACCTGAAACACTGAGATAATAAGATGAATTATTTGTTCTACTATAAAATTATTTTTAGTATCATGAAAAATGTAGAAATTGCTAAAAATTCAAATGACAGCATAGAATTACTTAGAATGAGATAATTTTTCAGACTTAAATTAATTTCATTTACTTATAGTCAGAAAACTGCAACTGGTTCACACTCACTCAAGGTAGATTAATTGTATGTTCTCCATAGCACTAGGCTGAAACTATTATTTCTCCAAAATCTTAAATGACCATTTATTTGAATAAGCTATGGTCAAATGTAAAATAAGCTGTGAAGTCTGAGGGACTGTATTAAGACTGGGGGTGGCAACAAGTGCACTGGTGAAGGGACAGGTTTTGAATATTGCATGACTTAAACTCATCATGAATAAATGTAACTGTGTGTCTCATGGTGATTCAATACAAAAATTACATAAAATAAACATATAGGAAGGCCAGAGAGATAGCACAGTGGTAAGGCATTGGTCTTGCATGCAGTCAACCCACGACAGACCCATGTTCAATTCCTGGCATCCCATATGATCCCCAGTCCTGCCAGGAGTGATATCTGAGCACAAAGCCAGGAGTAAGCTTGAGCGCTGCTGGGTGTGACCCAAAAACAGAAAACAAACAACCAACAACAACAACAAAAAAAAAACCACATAGGAACAGATGAAAATTAGAAACAAATTGCATCATTAGGAAGTGTTATATTCAAGGGAAAAATACTCATTTGACTTGAGTCTAAAAATTGTTATCTGAAATACATGATAAATGTTACCAGTAAGAATCAATAAATTAACAATTTTTTTTTTTTGTGATTTTTTGGGTCACACCCGGCAGTGCTCAGGGGTTATTCCTGGCTCCGGGCTCAGAAATTGCTCCTGGCAGGCACGGGGGACCATATGGGATGCCGGGATTCAAACCGATGACCTCCTGCATGAAAGGCAAACGCCTTACCTCCATGCTATCTCTCCGGCCCTAAATTAACATTTTTGATTAGACAAGTATGTATAAAATCAAATAACTTAATTTGTAATACCGATATTAAAATTTATCTTCATAAGAGACTAAAACTTTCATAAGCAACTACAATGAGTAATCTATCAAAAACTCAATACTTTCCCATCAGATTTTTTTTGAAACTAACATACTGACACTTCTTTGAAATTCTGAAGTGTCATATAGTCACAAGTCCTGTGTCTATAGATCTGAAATAAAGTAGGTGGTTTGGAATTTGATAAAGTTAAGTTGGAGAGCTGAACCATTTCTTTCAGAGGGCACAGGTGTGGCATTGGCCTATGTGATTTCATGCAAAATTGTATGACCACCTTTTAAAAGAATTCTCAGTTTCTTATAAAAGAGCATTATTTTTGCATTTTATTCAGCAATAATGTTTATTGGGTAGTCATTCTTTCAAATAAGTTTAAATACTCACACAAAAAAGCTGGAACACGTATTTATTTATAACAGCTTTATTTGTAATTGCTCAAACTAGGAACTAATAAAGATGCTCTTCATTAGAAGAATAAATAAGCTTCTGTATATCCAGATAACAAAATAACTTTCAGTCCTAAAAAGGAGTACAGAGAAAGAGTATAATAGATACTTCGAATATATGCTTCGAATATAGTCAACCTGCTTTTGATCTACAGCACCACATATGGTTTCACAAGTCTTGTCAGGAGTGATCCTTGAGTACAGAGCCAGGAATAAACCCTGGTTTTTTTTTGGTATGGTCCAAAACAAACTAATAAATAAAAATGAATTAATTATTAAGTAGTAAAAATTGTTATACTGAATTATTACTAGTTTATAATTTAAGTGAAATATTTAAATGTATATTATTTTGTTGTTGTTGGTGGTGGTGGTGTTTTGTTTGTTTGTTTTTAGGTCACACCTGATAACGCTCAGGGGTTACTTCCGGCTATGCACTCAGAAATTGCTCCTGGCTTGAGGGACCATATGTGATGCCGGGGATTACACCATGGTCAATCCTAGGTTAGTGCATGCAAGGCAGACACCCTACCACTTGTGCCACCACTCCAGCCCCTTAAATGTATATTATTAAGAGAAAAGGCCAATCTACAAATGTTACAATATGTATCATTACAACGAAGTGGTATTTTGGACTATATACAACTTTAGAAATAGTAAGATCAGAGACTGATAGGGAATTGTGGGACGGGGGTGATAAGTAGGTGAATTGCAGAGTAGTTTTATGGTTCTGAACTACTCTGTATTATACTTAAACTGGAATGTACATCATGTATATATGGCTATAGAATATCTGATGCCAAGATTTAACTAAATTGCAAACAAGGGACTCTTAATTATAATACCATGATAATAAATGAACATGTTATAAAGAAAAATATCCAATAAATAAATCAGGGACAAGTTCATGCATTTTATTAATAATTATATATATGTATATAATGAAATCAACATTCACAGCCAAAAATAAAGTCTAAGAAAGAATAATAGAAGTAAATTATTAATGGAGTAACTTAAAAAAGATCATTAATAGTAATGAAATTAATAGTTATAGATCTCATTTCTAATCTAGTCTCGGGCTGGCAAGGTGGCACTAGAGGTAAGGTGTCTGCCTTGCAAGCGCTAGCCAAGGAAGGACCATGGTTCAATCCCCCAGCATCCCATATGGTCTCCCCAAGCCAGGGGCAATTTCTGAGCGCTTAGCCAGGAGTAACCCCTGAGCATCAAACGGATGTGGCCCGAAAAAAAAAACAAAAAACAAAGTAAGTCTATTCTAGTCTCCTTTCTTCATGCTTTATATTACCATTATGGGTGTTTTTTTTGGGGGCATACCCAGTGACGCTCATGGGTTACTCCTGGCTATGCACTCAGAAATAGCTCCTGGCTTAGGGGACCATTTAGGATGCTGGAGGATCGAACCGCTGCCCTTTCTAGACTAGTGGGGGCAAGGTAGATGCCTTACCTCTTGCGCCACTGCATTGTTTTTTAATGATTTTTTTAGCAATCAGCTTCCAGTATGACCTTTCTCCAAATAGGGAAAAATAAATAAAGCACTGGATAATTAAGTTTTCAGTAATTAAAATGTTAATTTTCTATGTCAATCTTTTAAGCATTTTAGTATCTATATTGTTAAGCAAAAACATGTATTCTGTTCCAAATGAATAGCCTTAGGCCATTCAAACTTCTTATTATGGATCTCGGAAGATAATATAGGGGTTAAACAATTGCCTTATATGCAGCCAGCTCTGATTATTCTACCATCATATCTGGCTCACAAATGCTAAGGACAATCAGTTGTTCTCCCCCCTCAAAAAGATGTATATTATATTACTGGAGCAAAATTTCTTAGTAATTTTCATAAATTAAGAAATGAACTTACTGTCTTACATTGGTTATAAAAATCGCTTTTATTCCATCCCTAAAATCAGATACTCAAAAAATTCTCTAAACCTATATGACACTTGGTCTGATGACTTTGAAGCTCATTATAGTATCTCCTTCATTTTGTGAGTGGGGAAAGTAAAAGAATTTCCAAAGGTTTCTAAAATATAAGTGTTGAACAGTAGAATTGCTTATTCAAAATCAATTATATTTTATTTATTCTCTATCCCACAATTTGAGCATATTACATATTAGTAAAAACTTATACCATTTGCTATAACAATATGGAATGTGGAATATATAACAATATGCAATATTTAGATCAAAATTCTGAAGTACATATCAACAATAGTTTCTTTAGTTTCATTTGTAAGTTAAAATGCAATTTGTCATTTTTGCTATCTCATCTGTCTATGCTGAACTTTACTAATATGAACTATTGTAGATTTACTTATTAGTTTTGTTCCATAAATTTAATTTAGCCATTTTGGTAGGAATGAGAATCAATATCCTATTTCCTACTTCACATTGTGTTTTGATGATGCAATCCTAAAACCCATACTCAATTTTTACTATTTTTCTAAGCAAATTAGAGTTAGTGAGATAATATTTCATAAATTTTCCTTAGAAAATTAGAAATATCAGAATTCACAATAGTGGGAATGAGCTATTCACTGTTTCTATATGTTCTGATGAAAAAGACATGTTTTGCTATTTATTAACTGTTGTAGGCTCAGCTTTCCTCAAAAAAAATACAACACCAAAAAAAGAAACAACAAAAAACTCAAGTTCTGTCTGAATCCATTAGCTTAAAACATAGTCTCTTTTTAAATATTAGTTGCCAACATATACTCCATTACATTAAGTACATTAAACACATGTAATTTGAAAGAATGTGCATATATAAGATTAGTCTTTTTTCAAGATAGTAAATTTGGTAATGTTATTAACTAAAATCACAAAAGCTGGTTAGTTAGTCGGCCTAAATTTTATCTCATTTTTGCCACACTCGTTTTATGCTCAGGGGTTACTCCTGGCTAAGCGCTCAGAAATTGCCCATGGCCTGAGGGTTCATTTGGATGTCCGGGGATAGAACAGCAATCCTTCCTTGGCTAGCGCTTGTAAGGCAGACACCTTACCTCTAGTGCCACCTCTCCAGGAATAATTTTAAATGTTTTGTGAAACTGCTGAAAGGGATAAAACTTGATATTGTCTAGCAGTGCAACTGATCCAAAGAAACTCAAATTTGAAGTCAGAATAAGTCAGAAAGCTATATTTTTGTGGCTGGTTATAAATATTGATAATGATACTCGTATTGTCCTAAAGATGAGAAAGCAGACATATTAATTAGAAATTTTTATCTGCTGTTACATCAGAAATGTGTCTCAGGGAGTTAGTTTAAGAGTGAGTGTACTGACACCCCTGGAACATATCAGTCTTTCCCACCTTCTGAAAAAGCACTTTCATGGGCTATTTTCCTACTCTTGTGACCAGGAAAACACAAGATGTTATGGGGATAATATGATTTTGTCATCTTATAAAGTTGCTCATCCCTCAACCAACCTTTATTCTTTCTACAACTTTTTTTAAAGAAACAAACAAAAAGCCACAAAGAGTTTATTTTTTCAACTTTTAACTCTTGAATATTGACCTTCAAGTAAAATTCATCCAAATTTGGTTCAGAAACTGTAGCATCATTTCCTGACTTGGAAAGGTCATTCTCTGTTTTTGGGTCTGAAGTTTCAAGATGAGTCTGATTACATAAAATTTGGAGGGATTATCACTAAGTCTGATTTAAAATACTATAATGATGTACTTAGTACATGTTTTATTTTAACTAATACCAATGTATTAAAATACCTAAGAAAATAGACACAATAAAGACAGTGTGCAAAGGTCAGTTATTTATTAAGGGATTATGTATGGTATTTTGCCTTCTCATTTATATTGCTATGATTATACTTCAGTCATCCTTTTTTTTTGTTTTCTGCCTGGAACATAGAATTCACATTTCAGTATTCAAAATGGCCTTTGAAAAGCAAGTTTCGCCCAAATAGGACTAAACTCCAAGGACTGCTTATTAAGAAACATTATTCTTGAAATATTATTCCCCCCAAAATAATATACTTTTCCATTATTCATTTTAGCTTGCAGAATGTCAGTCTTTTGTCCATCCACAGCTTATCTTGCCAACCTCATTTACAGTTACTTTCTATCAGGTATTTAAGAATCACTCTCATATTTCTGCTTATACATTTTTCATGCTTTAAATAACCTCAATTCTCTACAAAATGAAAACCACACATTCTTCTGGGCCTATATAAAATAGTAAGCCTATTAAAACATTTTTCCTGAGAACACTATTTAGAAACAATGAAAATTCTCTAAATTCTCTGGATTTCATTCCATTTTTGCATAAAATCTACATTTCTATTTTACATGTGTCTTTTAAACACTTTACTGAAAATTTCTTTTTTTGTTGTTGTTGTTCCCCAATTCACAATACAGACCAGGGAAAGTGCCTGGATTGAGATGTATATGGGTTGCATTTACTGTACCTCCTCTTTCTATACAGTCAGTGTAAAGAACACAGCCTGTGGTAAGAATTGGGAGGCCTTATCTTTTTTTTTTTTATATATACTTCATTGAAGCCTCATCCCTCACCCTTTTTCCCTAGGTAACTTGACATTACCTGCAAGACCCCACCCATTCCTGGGAGGGGTCTTGGAAAAGGTAGATAAGGCCTTTGACTCAGGGGATTAGGGCTCTGCCTCTGCCCTCTTTTGGTCTTTGACCAGCCTGGAGGTCAAAGGGAAGATGGATGAAAGGAGTTAAGATGCAGGGCTAGCCAAGAATGACTGAATGCTTATAAGGTGGATAGGGCATGAATAAAGCTGATACTTCCTGATGCCTGTCTCTGGATGAGTCTGATTCCGCCGTTTACCTAGACCTGGGACCCGCCAACTGAATGGGGATTGCGAAGCCATGTGGCCTGGGATGGCAGAGAAAAATCCCACCCTCCATCCTTCACCATCCAGATCCATCATTAATTTTCTAATAAAACACTTCACCAGTGCAACATTCCCATGACCAATATCCCAAGTGTCCTTCCTCCCCACCCCATACAGGCCTGTACACTAGACAGGCTTTCTACTTCCCGCATTCAGTCACATTTTGTTATGATAGTTCTCAGTGTAATTATTTCTGTGACTGCACTAAACGATCCCTGTGGTGAGCTTCACGTCAGGAGCTGGACCCTCCAGTCCTCCTCTATTTTGTCTCTGAAAATCATTACACAAATGTTTTTCATTTTTCTCAAAACCTATAGATGAGTGAGACCATTCTGTGTTTATCTCTCTCCTTTCAACTTACTTCACTCAGCATAATAGATTTCATATACATCCATGTATAGGAAAATTTAATGACTTCATTTCTTCTGATGGCTGCATAATATTCCATTGTGTATATGTACCACAGTTTCTTTAACCATTCATCTATTGAGGGGCATCTAGGCTGTTTCAAGAGTCTGGCTATTGTAAACAATGCTGCAATGAATATAGGTGTGAGAAAGGGATTTTTGTATTGTATTTTTGTGTTCCTAGGATATATCCCTAGGAGTGGTGTAGTTGGATCATATGAGAGATCAACTTCCAGCTTTTGGAGAAATCTCCATATAGCTTTGCACAAAGGTTGGACCAAACTGCATTCCCACCAGCAGTGGATAAAAGTTCCTTTCTCTCCACATGCCCACCAGCACTGCTTGTACTAATTCTTTCTGATGTGTGCCAATCTCTTTGGCATGAGATGGTACCTCATAGTTGTTTTGATTTTCATCTCCCTGATGATTAGTGATGTGTGATTAGTGATTACTGCAAATTTCTTGCCCAAACTTGAACACCTTTATTTCAGTGTCCTTTGCATCCAGTATATTATCTTTTATACATGTTTGGTACTTTCTAGGGACTTTTCTTTGCACTAAAATGTCTTATCTAAATGTAGCTAAGTTCCTTGTCTCTAAATACTTTTGCTTTAGATAATATTTGCATACTATTTCAAGGCTGTATAGCTCACGATTATAGTTATAATCAATATAAATAGTAATTTAAGAACAGTTTTATGGTTAAAATTACCAAAATATTTGACATTATATCTTAAACTTGCTGCTAAAGGCTGTACATTTCTGAGTATACATAGTATGCAATTAAGTCAGAGACAGGGCCACTCTGACAAGAATAGTTGAAAATGATCACTCTAGACAAGAACTGAGTGTTGAAAAGATACAAAATGATATGTATGACACACTTTCAGTAGCAGTTTTTTAATCCACAGTGCCTAAAAGAAAATAGGGTGGGAAGGGGGGATGACAAGAGATAGAGAATAGAAAGAGGGAGAGAGAGAGATAAAAATGTCTTTCATATAGACAAGATAAGGGGATAGGAGGAAAACTGAGGACACTGGTGGTGAGAAACATGCAATGGTGAAGAGATGGGTGTTGGCTCATTGGATAATTAAAACTCTATCTTACACAACTTTATCACTGTGTATCTCATGATAATTTGATTTAAAATTTTTGAAAAAAATGAAGAGGTAAAAATTTTTAATTGGTAGAATTGTTTACAGCTCTTAATATTAAATAACATGTAATATAATATGTGACTGATAGTAAAATAGCCAAAGATCTAGAATCCATTATTTTTCAATATTATCAAAATTCTATTCAAAATATTGATGGTCTAAATATAAATACCAAAAGTACTTTCAATAATCTTGAATTTGTTCATCAAATTCATAATTTTATGTAACTAACTAGTATGTGAAAATGCATTATTATATTATATTTCTGATTCAAATTAATTTTAAAATAGGTCACATTAAATAATATATTTAGGGTGATTACTACATTAATTACATGCCAATAAAATATTAATATTATATTTCAAAATACATGTATTAGTTTTTTTTTTCTTTTTTCTTGCTCAAACCTAGCAATGCTCATAATTTGCTTCTGGTAGTGCACTCAGAACTTACTCCTGATGGTGCTCAAGGAATTACATGGGATGTTGGAGATTCATTCTAGGTCAGCTATGTGAAAATCCAGTACCTTATCTGCTATAAGAATTCTCTAGTTTCAACATCTACTACCTTTCAAAAAATGTGTAATTTTTAAAATGTAATTCCTGATATTATGTTAACAAGCCCCCAAATAAACTTAATAAAAGCCTCAGTATGCAAAAAATAACAAAGTTAATGTTTAAAGACTTTAAATTTTTTATGTTTTTCTCCTATAACCTCTACAGATTAATTGATCTATGGACTAGAATTCATGATACAAGCTTATTTATAAAAAATGTTCTATTGTTCTTTAAAATCAGTAAATAGATTAGCATTGACATTTAATCATTTAAAACATTTGAGGGGGTGGGCCACACCCAGCGACACTCAGGGGTTACTCCTGGCTATTTGCTCAGAAATTGCTCCTGGCTTGGAGGGCCATATGGGACACTGGGGGATCGAACCGAGGTCCATCATAGGGTAGTATATGCATTTGTACCACCTCCCGGCCCCCATTTAAAGCACTTTTAAAAAAATAAATGAACCATCCAAATCTAAAATGAATCAAAAGGTTCACCATTTGTAGATAATATTATATAAAAAATTTCAAAGTCACAAGACAATTGTAATTCACAGATTCATTAAAATTTCATGATAAAAATCAATATTTAAAATGTATACTATGATAATTCATAAAATAAATTACAAATATAATATTTCTAAATTCTTAAAATAATAAAATACAATGTATTAGATTTAGGTGAGCAAAAGATTTACATATTAAAATCTATAATATTGAACATATTAAAATGTATTATGTAATGCCTTTTTTAATTTAATAATTAAAAACTTCATATTGCCCAAAGCATTCAACAAAAAAAGTCCCAGGGCATTTATTTTATAGAAATATAACAAGCTTAACACTTTAAATTAATTTTTATTAATAACAATGTGAATTACAAGTCTGTCACAGTTATATTTACAGTACATAGTGATAGTGAATTAGGGCAATTCCAAACACCAGTGTTGACCTCCCTCCACCGCTTTTCCCAGTTTGTATTCCATACCTCCACTCTTAGCCCCCTGGACTGCCAGTGTAACAAGCAGTATATAGCTTTTGTATATAGCTTGTTGTAGTTTGGGTCTCTTGAATCTATTGTTGACTTTGGGTTGGGTTTTAGGTTTAATCATTTTTAATTTCCACTCAATGTTCATGGGACTGGTTGCCCCTGGTACCCACCATCCACTTTTTTTTCTTAATTTATGAAGCAGAACAAAATGATTCATATTCTATGTTTCTGTTGAGAGCAGCACTTAAAGATGGCTTCATGCTTAGTCTCGTCCTCATGGTTTCTAGTACTCTACACGTTCAGAGAAACTTCTTTAGTAAAAAACTATAGAAATGATCCCGAAAAGTATGGTCTTTCTAAAATAATGTTGGGAAAAAAAAGTGGGAAGAACCCCTGTCAGGAAGCTATGAATATAAGTTTAAAAGAAGAAAGAAAGGGGCCAGCGAGATATCATGGAGGTAAGGTGTTTGCCTTCCATGCAGAAGGACAGTGGTTTGAATCCCGGTATCCCATATGGTCCCCGTGCCTGCCAGGGGAGATTTCTGAGCATAGAGCCAGGAGTAACACCTGAGCGTTGCCAGGTGTGACCCAAAAACCAAAAACCAAAAACCAACAACAACAACAACAAAAAGAAACAGTGAGGGGCTGGAGAGATGGCACAGCGGTAGAGCATTTTGTTTGCCTTAGATGCAGAAAGACGTTTGTTAGAATCCCGGCAACCCATATGGTCCCCTGAGCCTTCCAGGAGCTATTTCTGAGCGTAGAGCCAGGAGTAACCCCTGAGCGCTGAGCACTGCCAGATGTGATCCAAAAAAAAAAAAAAAAAAAAAAAGTAAAATAAAGGGGGGAAATGGTGAGGCAAGTTTTTTTGTTGTTGTTTTGTTTTGTTTTTCATAGGAACAGTAAGTATTGGGAAATTAGAAAGGAAATTCTTTTTGCCTAAGAGATACAAGGTTTTCCATCCTTGAAGCTTACTGTCATAGGATATAGGCTCAAGCCATGTTCATTGTGAAACCCCTGAGTCTATTTATGGTTCCAGGGAACGTTCTGTTCAGTTGTCATCGTCAAAGTATTTTTCTGTAATTAGAGATCCTGGTTTTCGCACAGGTCTTAGGACGAATGAGTCTAGGAAAGAGTCTTTCTTTATGGTTTCAGAGTTCTGCTCAGTCACTGTTGTTGCAATCAGTCTTCTGTAATTAGTGATCTTGCTTTTTGCACAGATAAAAGAATGGAGTATCTTTTGATTTCAACTGTTAGGTGATGAGGTGGAGAAACCTGCCTTTAGATCAAGTTGTTGCTTTTTATTCATCGTCAGTACTTTGTATGAACATACCCTGGCGCAAGTTGATGCCAGAGCATATTAGAGACTCCCACAGAATGAAGTTTGATTACTGATGCTGTTGCGAGAAACTTTGTATGCTTTAAGGTTGGGGTACAGTGTTCTGGGTTGGATGGTCAATGTCCGATCACATTAGGTCTAAGCCTAACATTTTTCTGAAGTTACAAAAGACCCCACATATTAAAACTATCTTAATAGTAGCAAAGCTAGAGGCACCATAATTCTAGAATTATGATTATTCATCTCTGACTAGATGAATAAACTATAGTGAAGAAGCTTGTTATGGACATTAAAAACAGACAAATAGAACTATGGAGCAGGCCTGAGAGATAGTATGGAGGTAAGGCTTTTGCCTTTCATGCAGAAGGACAGTATTTCGAATCCCGGCATCCCATATGGTCCCCTGAGCCTACCAGGAGCAATTTCTGAGCATGAAGCCAGAAGTGACTCCTGAGCACTGTGCCAGGTGTGACCCTAAAACCAAAAAAAAAAAGTGCTAGAACTATGGAGCAGAACAAACAGATCAAAGATAAATCCTCTCTACATGCTCAATTATTTATGACAAAAGAGTCAAGAATATATCATGTGGAAAGTTACATCATCTATAAATGTTTTGGAAAATATAGATTGCCAAAAGCAAGAAAATATAAGAAACCTTAAAAATCACAAATTGAAAGCTCCTGACATCATGTTTGATTAAAAAACTTTGAATTTGACTCAAAAAAACTAAAAAAAAGCATAAAATTCTCTAAAGTAAGATTATATTAAACTTATAGACCTTCATCACAGTAAAGGAATCCACAGTAAAGTGAAAAGGAATGATAATCTAGTGAAGAGGAAGAAATATTTATAAAATATTTGATAAGTTTCATAGTGAAACTATTTAAGAACTATTATAATAGAATAATATCTAATTTAAAATTGACTGAGACTAGTATAATACAGCAGGTAGCTCAATTTTTTTGCACCTTGCTGACCCAGGTTCTAAACTGGACACCACATATGGTGTCACAATCCTACCAAAAGAAATCCCTGATCACAGAGCCAAGAGTAATCCCTGAGCCCAGAGAGATAGCACAGTGGTGCTTGCCTTGCAAGCAGCTGATCCAGAACCAAAGGTGGTTGGTTTGAATCTCGGTGTCCCATATGGTCCCCCGTGCCTGCCAGGAGCTATTTCTGAGCAGACAGCCAGGAGTAACCCCTGAGTACCGCCGGGTGTGACCCAAAAACAAACAAACAAAAAAAGTAAATAAATAAATTGTCTAAACATCTGAACAACACTTCCAAATAGGATGTGTGAATGGTCAGAAAAATGTGAGAATGCATCACCACAACATAATTAATCATGAAGAAATATCAATTGAAAATACAGTAAAAGTAAACAATTGCTTTGCACTTGCAAGAATAGTTATCCAAATCATATGAAATAACAAGTGTTGAAGAGGAATAGAGAAAAATAAGCCCTCAATATTGTTGTAAGGTTTGTAATTTGGTTCAGTTATTATACTTAAAATATTAAAAGTGGAATAAATATGATTTTTTATTTCCCCTGAAAACAAAATATCTAATTTAAAAAGATTTATGTTCTCCTGCTCTCTTGTATTTAGTTAGTTAGTTAGTTAGTTAGCCAATAATAGCAAAAATATTAAAAAACCTAAGTCTCAAAATACATCTAAATAGAGAAAAATAATTAAGAATTTGTGCTGGTAAAGCAATCATTGGGAAAAAGAATACGGGAGTCATTACTTTCCTCAACATTAAACTGTATTACAAAGCAATAGTTATCAAAACAGCATGGTATTGGAATAAAGACAGAACCTCAGATCAGTGGAATAGGGTTGAATACTCAAGAGAAATTACCCCAGACATACAATCACCTAAGTTTTGATAAAGAAGCAAGAAATCCTAAATGGAGAAAAGAAAGCCTCTTCAACAAGTGGTGTTATAACAACTGGCTATCTACTTGCAAATAATTGAACTTAGACCCCCAGTTAACATTATGTACAATGGTAAAATCCAATGGATTAAAGACCTTTATATCAGACCTAATACCATAAGGTATATAGAACAACATGTAGTATCCTGGACACTATGTCCTTTGAGGTGCAGAAGCTTCTCAGCTTAATATATTCCCATCTGTTAATCTCTGCTTTCACTTGTTTGGAAAGTGCCATATACTCCTTGAAGATGCCCTTCAACAGAAAATGGCTAAAGAAACTGTGATACATATACACAATGGAATATTATGCAGCCATCAGGAGAGATGAAGTCATGAAATTTTCCTATACATGAATGTACATGGAATCTATTATGCTGAGTGAAATAAATCAGAGGGAGAGAGAGAGACACAGAATAGTCTCACTCATCTATGGGTTTTAAGTAAAATAAAAGACATTCTTGCAATAATTTTCAGAGACAAAAGAGAGGAGGGCCGGAAGTTCCAGCTCACGCCATGAAGCTCACCACAAGAGTGATGAGTTTAGTTAGAGAAATAACTAGTTTGAGAACTATGCTCACAAAGAGAATGTATGAGGGAAATAGCAAAGCTTGTCTAGAGTACAGGCAGGGGTAGGGTGGTGAGAAGGGAGATTTGGGACATTGGTGATGAGAATGTTGCACTGGTGATGGGGGGTTGTTCTTTACATGACAGGAACCCAACCACAATCATGTTTGTAATCAAGGTGTTTAATTAAAATATTATTAAAAAATAAAGAATTTGTGCTGGTGCTGTAAGTATATATAGACAAAGTTATATATTAGGTGTATTGTGAAAACATTTTCAGTCATAAAGAAAAGAAATATTGTCATTAATATCATCTTGGATAAACCTTAATGGCTAAGGAAATAGAGTTAGACAAAAATATTTTATTATTTCACTTGTAAAGTAGAATCTAAAACAAACCAAAAAAGGCAATAAAAATAAAAATACAGAGGACATATTGGTTGTTAATGCAAACTTATAGATAGAAGTGAAGTAGGGAAATAGATGAATGGAGTCAAAATGCACAAATTTCCAGCTATAAATTAATAAAAATAATAAAAAACAGTCATCAGACTATAATAAAAAGCATGATGCCTGCAAGTTACTCATCTATATGGTATGTTTTGAAGTTGTTAAGATAAAAGGGGCTGGGAAGGTGGCACTAGAGGTAAGGTGTCTGCCTTGCAAGCGCTAACGTAGGATGGACCGCGGTTCGATCCCCCGGTGTCCCATATGGTTCCCCCAAGCCAGGGGCGATTTCTGAGCGCATAGCCAGGAGTAACCCCTGAGCGTCAAATGGGTGTGGCCCAAAAACCAAAAAAAAAAAAAAAGATAAAAATATAATTGTTTAGTGATAGGTGCTATTGTGATGTTCATTTCATAATCCCATCTAAGTTGTTTTGTTTTTCTTAGTTTAACAATGATCTAAAATAACATATAGTTTTTTTTTTTTTTTTTTTTGGCCACACCAAGTGGTGCTCAGGGGTTACTCCTAGCTGTCTGCTCAGAAATAGCTCCTGGCAGGCACGAGGGACCATATGGGACACCGGGATTTGAATCAACCACCTTTGGTCCTGGATCACCGCTGTGCTATCTCTCTGGGCGCATATAGTTGTGTTTTAATAAAGACTTCAATCATGCATCTTTTTAGAGCACCATAATGCAATCATTCTATTTGTGGTTATTGTTATTAATTTTTAACTAAGTTATAACCAAAACTTTATTATAGATATGTATAACAAAAATAAGGTCAGGAGATACTACAAGGGTTAAGGCTCTTTCGTTACATGTGGATAAATAGGTTCAATCTTCTGCTCAATAACTACTGGGAGTTTATGCCTGAGCACAGAATCAAGAGGTGTGTGCTCTATGCTCACACTCTTGAAACCAGAATGTGGTGCCAAGACTAAAAACAATATAGTAAATAGTATATATATAAATATATATATAGTTTAGTGCTATCCATCAGTTCAGACACCCTTAGACATTTTTGGAAGGTAACTCCAGAAAATAAGGGGATTATTCTATACATAAATATCAAATCATTAAACTTATTAACTATTCTAAATATGAATTAATGTATACCTGAAACTAATTTTATATACCAATTATAGCTAATAAAATATTTGCTCAATTAGAGTCAATGAAAAATAAGATAAAGATACGTAGTCATGTTTTTTACTCCTAAAGAGACAATTGGAAGCTTTATAAGAATTAAATCAATATCAGCATATCAGAAAATAAAATATGAAAAACCCAATACCACCAGTTTCAGAGATCTCCATCAATGTTTCAAGGTATCCTTCACTCTTTCCACACTTTTTCGAAAGTCATTAATGTTATTTGTATTATTATACTTTAGATCACATGTTTATAATATTGGTAATGGAATAATATTGGTGTATGTGCAAAATAATCTAAAGGCATTTATATGTGTGGTAGATAGGTTTCACTATCTTCACAATAAATATTTTAAAATCTCTTTATATGTGGGATATAAGGAAATATAGTAAGGAAACAAGTCATCAGAACTGGAGTTTTTTTCCCATTGAACTGAGTTTTTATAGGTAGTGTTATGGCAGAGAAGCCTTTTAAGACATTGGTGAAGGGAACTGGGAACTCTGGTGATGGAATAGTATTGGAATAATTTCTACATGATAATGTGTGAATTAAGAATATTGTTGATCCCAGGACCTCAATAAAATGGCCAAAAATGTTAAACAACTGAGCCGGAGAGATATTATGGAGATAGGGTGTTTGCCTTGCATGCAAAAAAAAGGACAGTGGTTCAAATCCTTGCATACCATAGTTCTCAAACTTTTTAAACAGGGGGCCAGTTCACTGTCCCTCAGACCATTGGAGGGTCTGACTATAGTAAAAACAAAACTTATGAACGAATTCTTATGCACACTGCATATATCTTATTTTGCAATGAAGAAACAAAACAGATACAAATACAATATGTGGCCCGCGGGCCATAGTTTGAGGACCATTGTATGGGGTTACTCCTGGCTCTATGCTCAGAAATTGCTCCTGGCAGGCTCCGGGGACCATATGGTATGCCAGGATTCGAACCACAGTCCTTCTGCATGAAAGGCAAACTTCCTACTTCCATGCTATCTCTCCGGCACCTGCTTTCTTAGTAAGTTTTGAGTTCAATTTTTTTTTCTTGCTGTACTTCTTTATTTCTTTTTTTAAGTTAAATTTCCCTATGTATGCTATTTTATAAAAATAAAACCTTGAATATGTATATTTAATTATGTTTATAATTATTAGGCAGCAAATAAACATATTTTGTAAATTTTCAATAAGTGCCTATGCATTAATGACATTTAGAACAACAGAAAAAACTATTTTAGTGACAATAAACCAACAACATTGTAGAGTCTTCCTAAATTCTCTATCAATCTCTGAATATTGTCACATTAGAATTTTTAAGCATATGAATCAGAGAACTAGATGCATTTTCAAAATATGTCCTATAGAACAGACTATAGATAAGTATTATATGATATCTGATCATGATAATAGTAGGAAGGAAGGGCAATATGTTTATCAAACTATTTTTTACCTAATTTTTACTCCTCTGAACTTTACCTTTAAATTCAGTGTTTTGATTAAATTAATGTCAAAATGGCCGAAAAGGAAAAATCTGTTTATGTGCCTGTGGTATCACTACAAACAAAGAACACAGTAAAACAGAATGGAGCTCTGGATCCCAAAAGGGGCCTATCTCCCAGAGCAAATTCACTAAAGAAAACAGACATCACCTCAGGGAGACTCAACTGCAGAAAGTCAAAATATAGAAATGCAGAGCTAAAGAATGCCTTCTCTGGGTGGAGGCGAGTAGACATTTAAAGAGAAAAAAAACAAAAAACAAAAAACCCAACAACTGTAAGTCCTGCACCTAATAAAAATGCCAGCTTACGGTGGGCGAGAGCTGAACACAGTTTTACAGAACATCAATTTTATACTGGTACTCGGTAAGGGATGAGGGGTGTATGTAGCACAGCACCTTCTAATTCTCCTGGCATAAGAAGGGAGCAACCATTCCCACAGTGAGCCAGCACCAGGCAGTAGCAGCTTCAGTTTCCCTCTAGCACCCTTATCTATTGAGTTCTTTCAGTCCCTTTCTACCCCTTACCGGAGAGATCCCTGCAGATTAGGTGTTCCACAGGCTTCATCTTTTGTTCCTGTCTCAAGCATTGCATTCTTAGGGCTTTTAA